>NW_010136606.1:3499-61707 GCF_000699245.1 Pterocles gutturalis | reverse complement strand
CAGGACCTTGCACTCAGCCTTGTTAAATTGCGTGAGGTTTGCATTGGCCCACCTCTCATTTGAAACACGATTTCAGTTTCTTTTATACAGAAAAAAATTCTGCTCTGTTTCCTGACAGTATACTGTTGATTTTTTTTTTTTTAATTACAGTAGTTTTTAACTGGATTTTAAATTCCTGTTTAATAATTTCTAATGGGTTTAGGACAGATTGAAAAAAGACGCAGATGTCCACATGTATATACACAAGGTTTGTTGCCCTGAAGTAAATTGAAGGAAACCTGCATTAAAAAAAAACCCAACATGTTATTTTATAAGAAATTATACAGAAGCTTGTCTTTTGGCCTAATTTACCCAGGGAATTATGTGGTGATTAAGCAGTGAAACTGTTTGCAGCTAATGCCCTTATGTAGACTCTTTACTGGTTAAACTGTGGACTAAAATGTGGGCTAGCTTTGGTTAAATATATTTTGCCAGATATTCAGTGGACAGACATGGGGCCTTGATGAGCTCAGAGTCCTGCACTTTCTGTAGTCTTCAGTGTTTCATACATACAGTTTAAACTTAGATGGAATTAGTTGGGGTTTCTTCTCATAATCTGTTCTATCCAGTGTGTCCTACATAGTTCTCCTATAGTACTAATACTTACACTGTCAGTTCCATTCTATATGAAAATGTAGAAAGAAAGTTAAATATTTAAAAAAGTGTTCACGTTTCAAAAATTAAAATCAATTTATTTTTAAAGAATGGAAAATGTTTGGTTTTTATATGCATGCACTGAGCAGAAGTTTCTTACAGCTATATTTACATTACTGCTGAATCTCACTTGTATTTGCTTTTCTGGCTGTCTGAATTTCAGTTCTTCTGAAACTGCCGTACATTGAGTGAAAGCGCTTTATCAGTGTTGCTGTTGACTTTTGTGGGGAAAAGGTTAGATGCTTGAACAACTGCAACAGCATTTTACTCCAGTTTAGTTTTCTGGTGTGTTAAGAGTCTGTCTGTGGATGTTACGTGAGTCTTAGTGGTGGTCAATCAATCCAACTGTTGCACCTCTGCATTTTAGGATACAGAAAGACTTTTAACAACAATGTCAGCTTTAGCAAATGAAACAAAGAACTATTTATATTGTTTTAATCAGCAGGTACCATAGTCATAGGATAACGAAAAGACAAATACTAATTTCGTGTGAATATGAGTAACTGATAAAGTAGTTTGGACATGCTTCTGTAATAGATAGTATTTCCATTGTATATAACTTGTTTTAACCAAGAGTCCAGTTCAGGAGTGTGTGAATGTTTCTCTTTGCCTGACAAAGACACTAAGATTTGTTTGTACAGTTAGGACAGCAAAGTGACACTGGAGAACAGTCTGTTTCAGGTTTCCCCCATACTCTGAACTCTGGGATTGTCAGCTTAATTGGAGACTGAAAACAATGGAATATTTTCTTGTGCTAATTTTTAGGTTGTTTTATAACAGCAGCATTATGAAACTGCAACTGGGATTTCCTTAAAGTAATACATCAATGCATTATAAAGAGTGCAGTCCAGAAACATGACTTGTATCCTGAATAAACAACAAATTGTACCAAGTCTCTCTTAAAAAAAGCCACTTGGACCAAGTTTTTACTACTTCCGAGACTCATTCTTTCAAATCCTGCTGGTAATTTTTTTTTCTTTGCAGCTCTTTTCAACTTAATCAAAGAGGATTTTTGCCTTTGTTGCAGTGCTGCAAGCTAGCACCATTCAAAAACCTGGCCATAGCCAAAAATGATGCACAAAAGCTGTCTAGTTTCTAAATGAAGCTGAAGGGCACAAGTACTCTTTTTCAGTTCCCTCAGTGAAAACATTGATTCTTCTTATTAAGAACAGTAAGTTATAGTATGCTCAGTTCCTGATCTTTTTTGTTATTGTTTATTCAAACAAATAATGTCTTTAAACTTGTAGATTAAAATTAATTTCTGTTTTGAAGGGTGAAATGATAAATACAAGAGAAGAACTGTCAAACATTCCGCTGTGTCTATTAGTCATTAAGGATGCTCTACAGCAATCTTTGAGTATAATTCTGCGTAGGGGAAAGGTGGTGTGTTACTGCAAACTGTCAGTGCCCTGGGACGGGATTTCAGTTGGCATAGGATCTTGGGAGAGAATTAGCCTTTTATGTTTGAGTTGTTAACAGTGTGCTGGCCTTTTCTCTCTAGCACCAATGACTGGTAATTCTTCTTCTCTCTTGGTTTGTTTTTGTGTTTTGGTTTGGGTTTTTTTTTTTTTTTTCCCCCATTAAGGATGTAGATAACTAGTGTAAACTTTTCAGTAACTGTCAAGTGTTATCTGCTACAGTACAGAACAGGCATTTTGCTGCTGAGTTTGGACAGTAGTAACATTTAATGTGTAACATTTGAAGACCACTAATTCTCTGTTCTCAAAAGCATATTGCAGATTGTGAAGCTAAGCCATATTATAGGATGGCAAGATCTTTTTTTGTTGTCTTAAGTTGCCCGTGTTTTTTAACATGTCTGCCCCTCCTCCTCCTCCCTCAAATCCCCTCTTCTAGAAACAAAGACTTGTTTGTTCCTTCTCTGCCTGTGAGGTCTTGCAGCCTCCACTGTGTGGGTGCAGAGCCCCTTATTTAAATACTTTCCATAGCCATGGAAGGTAAGGAATAGGATGCATTAGAAAACCGGTAAGTCCTAACTCTAATAGGTAAATGAAGCTCTTTGCCTATGAATTCAAAGTACTTAAACAGAGCTGTGCGTGTCAGGATCATCACAAACCCATGACATGTAGAAAAAATAAAATGTGCTTATCTGAGATTAATAAGTGTATTCTTTATAGTTCCGATGTGAGAATTTAAAGAAAAAGAAAACAAACACAACAAAAAGAACCCAAAACAAAAAGCCAAACCAATAACAACAAAAAACTTTAATACACTCTTATTTCTCCCTGTCACTTGAAACAAGATGTGTTTTCCCTCTTTTCATTAAATATTGTTATGGAAATTATAGAAAATTAAACTTTTCTTTCTGTTTCTCTTGAAGATAGCACACTTTTGTAATCAGCCAAGATGGCTGAAAATCATTCAATGTTATTACTGTTGGGTTTTTTCTACTGGTTCTTCAGTTGGTATGTTGTTAAATGAGTAAAATTCAGTTAGCAGTATCTTTTTTTGATGTCCAAACTTTTAGTGTAATTTCACAGTAAAAATAGTTCCCTTACATGAGAAGCATCTCTATGGTCTGTTCTGAGGACTGTTTAAAATCTTGTCAATTTTAAATCTTTCTGTACTTGCCTTCTTGAAATAATAAAATGCTCAGAAAAATCCTTTTAATGAATACTTGAATAAGAATTTGGAAACTAGATTTTTAAGTTTTGTTTCTGAAGAGTTACCAAATAATATAATTAAATTTCCCCCAAAGATTTGTTGATAAATATCAAGTATACACTGAAGTCTCGAGATCTTACGATATTCCTGGTTTAGATACATTTTAGTTAGAAAAAATACTTTCAAAATGGACATTGGAAGGCATTTCAGGGATATAGGATGAGGGAATAGGATGGAAAACATCAGACAGACATGATTTGTTTCTTACAGTTTTAATGGCAAAGTCAGTAGATGGGAAGAATGGAGCAAATGGTGATCAGAGAAAACAGGAATAATACAAACAGCTGTCAGAAAGATGTGTATATAAAATAGGAAGAACTTCATGTGAGAAGGAAATTAAAGCTGCATATTAGTGGAGAAGAGCCCTAGGGAAGTAATACCTGTATAGTGCATGCAGGAAAATCGAATGCATAATGTGTTGAAGGGATGTTAGTGATATTGCACTTAAGTGTTTAACTGAGGTTAATTTTTTATGAGGTTATCTGTAACATGACTTGGCTGTGAACTGCATGAGGCAGGGACTCCATAAGCATGATTGTATAATTGGAGACTGGACCATAAAGGTGACCTTTTTAACCAAAATAAAATTGACATTCTTCAGCTTTGAGTACTTAGTTTTTCCAAGCTAGGTAGTTTGCTTTTGACTTAGATGTGCTCCTTTCAGGTGATTGTAATTTTCTAACCTTTTTCCCTTCCTTACTTTCCACTGTATTTGACCTTCCATCGTGTTTAATAACAGCTTTGAATCCTGGAACTTCTGAAGGGTAGCACAGACTTCTTGAGCTGCCAAATTGGCTAACAGCAAGAGAAGGCTGTTGTTTTATTGTCCCCTCCCAACCCCTTCATTGTCTGCCTTTAAGCTGAAAGAGGGTAGGTTACAAAAAGCAAAAGACATGGTCCTGGTCCAGACTTGATAGGATTCTGGGTAAAAAGAGAGAAGGGAGGAGAGGTATTCCCCATTCCAGTAGTGTCATGTCTACCTTGTTTAGAGGTGCTAGGTGGGCTGCCTTCATTTTTGCATTACTCTCTCTAGCTTCAATTTCACCCTAGTTTGGTAAATGTAGGTAGTCTAATTGCTGTCAGTCTTCCAGCAGAGACTCCCCAGTGGAGGTCCTGGAGCTTGGAATTACAGTTCACTGCTCACATCCTTACAGGACAGCTGTTGGTGATATTGAAACTTTTGCTGAACAGTTTCTGGTGTCTTGGGCCATGTCGACCCTCTGTGTCTGTTCAGCGGAGGAACAAGCTGTCTTGTCTTTTCCTGCTGTTGGCGTGGAGACCACAGCTCATGTTGCAAAGCTGGTTGATTGGCTCATCCAGGTCACCTTCTTCCTGAAGTTCAGTTTTGATGGTGAAATGTTGCTGAATGTCTCATAAGATCAAGTGCTTTATTTTAAGCGTTAATCCATAGCAATGTCATCTTCCCACTATTCTTCCTCCCCCGCTGGGTCAGGATGGGACTTGCAGGTTGGAGTTGAACTCCAGCCCTTTGTATTCACTCTGTTGTTTCTATTTGGTACTGGGATTCAATTTCTATTCTTACTTCACCTGTTCACTTACCTTTACAGGAAGTTTTATCATATTTGTGATCGTATGTACGAAGCTCTCTCACAAGTAACTGCATGAAAGATTATTTCAAACTACCTGGAAGTTATTTGACACTTCATTTTGTTTTCACTTGATTCATGAAAATGTGACTCACCTGTCCGTTATACTATTGTCTCTGCACTACTGAACCTATGGAATAGTTGAAAGGGTAGACTAGAGAGTTGAGTCTGTAATTTGTTTTGACTTTTTCTTTTCTGGTCTCACTCCAGTGAGCATATGGCATTTCTTCTTCATATGTTAGCTCTCAATGGCAAGATGAGCTGTGGCAAGGGGAAAAGGGAGCAAGGCTGTGAAGCAACAGCCATTTTTACTGCTATTATGAGATAGATATATTTAGGCTTTCTTGGAACAGGAGAAAAGCACTACTGTATCTTAAGTTGAACCTCAAAAGGCAGTGGAGGCTGAAGGGCTTTTCTGAGAAAAGATGGTACAGCTTCTTTATGAGATAATTCTCCTTTCTTATGATATTTAGAAGTGTTAATATTCCAGGAATCCTCTATATATGGTGAAAACACTAATTCAAACTAATGCAACAGATGGTTTTCTTTGCACCAAATCAGCCTGTCATCCTAAAAGAAGCTCACTTCCTTTTTTTTTTCTTAGTTCCCATAAACCATAATCCTTGTTCTCAGGAAAATAAAAAATCCCTTCCACTCTCCTGCATTCTGCAGTGTATTGTGAATGTTAAGAGATTCAGGTTTTTCCAGACAACAAGATGGTGAACTAATCACAAAACGGTGGAAGCCCCTGAAAATAGTGCCCTTGTAAAACATTCAGCCTTTGCCTCTCTTTCAGTATGGGAACTCTGGTGCCTCTGTTGACTTTACCCATACTGGTCTCATGTTGGGGAAAAATCAGGCTTGTCAAGTAGATGCATCCCAGTCATGAATTATTTTATAAAGTAAAATTGTCTTAGGTCTTGCTTATGGGGGAAGAGAAGATGGGCTCTCATTATGCATTAGGCGTACAATTTTTCTTCTCCACATCTCAGAAAAGATGCATCACATACTTTTGTGGGGTAAAAGAAAAAGAAGCACTAGCAAAATGTTTCCTATGTTGATGATGATATTTTTGGTTGTGTAATCATCTGCCATTTCTGTACTAGCTCTAATTTTGCATGTCAAGATGCCCTCGATGGAGTCTGTAACACTCAAAACTTGATGTGGCACAGATGTGAAAGACTGTTGCACGACCTGTACCACATTGGGAAGAATGGTAGCCTTTAACCAAATATAGTTTGATATAAGTGAGATGAGCTCTTTTGTCATTCTGTGTGTTCTCAAGTTTAATGATTCTAAGATTACACATGAATAAGAAAAGTGATTTTGTATTATTTGTGTCCAAATGGAGCATAGTTTATTAGGAGGAAGAGAGAGAGATCCTTCTAATTAAACTTGAAATATTTTACTACCGCTTTTGAATTTTTCACCACCTTACACATTTAACTGTTTTCAGAAGCTTTTAGAACGAGTATGTACTTTTGCATTGGTTTCACAGGAATAACATATGTGAGCATAAGTTTCACACTGTACATCAGTGTAGCTGCTTGTTTTGTACTGTCATGGCTTGTAATTTTATAAAGTTTTTCATATATGTCCTCTAAGGAATATACTTTCCCTGTATGTATTTGTCTGAATTTCATTTTTAAATACTTACTGTTTTGGTTCCTTAGCCATGAATCAGCGAATCAGCCAAAGTGCCCCAGTGAAACAGCCACCTCCTCTGGCTCCGCAGAGTCCCCAGGGTGGTGTGATGGGTGGGAGCAGCTCCAATCAGCAACAGCAGATGAGACTTCAGCAGCTACAGATGGAGAAGGAAAGACTGAGACTGAAGCATCAAGAACTGCTTCGGCAGGTGAGGCCACAGGTTAGACACCTACTTCCACTTTTCTTTTGTATGTTATGTTTTGTTTTGGGTAAGTTGTTGTTTTAGTGAGTCTGAAGGACCAGTGACTGTGTGAAAAGCTTTGAGATCTAAAAAGATCTGAATTAATTCTGTTACTGATATCAGCTTGATGGTGAAAGTATCTGACTTATCAGACTAAAGGATTTTGCTTTCCTCCCTCATTCCTCTCTAACAAAACTCCCTGAGAACAGGCTGCTTTACTATTAGGATGGCATCATGGACTGTTGATCTGATTGGATATTCCTCTTGAGAATATATTTCATATTCATTGAGTTCTGAGTCATGCAAAAAGGCAAGAAGTTGGTTCCCACAGCTGCTGTAGTTCTCCGTTTTAAGTGGAGGAATGTCTTTCACCTTTAGACCATGTTGCAGTCTGTAGGATTTCAAAGTACTTTTCAAGTTTATACAGGATACATTGAGGAGACACCTTGTTGCTAAAATCTTGTCTGTTAAACAGTGAAGTGTAGCATGGAACAACTGAATCGCTTGTGCTGCAATTTGAACCTGTGGTTTTCTTATGCTGAAGAATCTCAAACTTCGTAATTAGGCTGCAAGCTATTCTTTCAGTATTTTTCTACTGTATTAATATAGCTGTAGCAAATGTTAAAGTGGAGGACTGGACATTGGAATATCTGGATTTTGAATTCGGGCTTGGCTTCTTTTTGACTTTAAGCCTTCTGCTTCGATTTTTCCATCTCAAATGTTTTAAGAGTTACTACCATCTGTGATAGATTCTTAGAATATTCCTTGTCTTTTTGACACTGCCAGAAAAAGCACTAATCCTTTCTTTGAGGAAAACCTTGTAAAATCTTACCCTGTTCACTTTTCACTTTGGGTGATGGGCCTTGTATCAGGAGAGGATAGTATCTTCATGTCCTCAAAGACAGCTTTTCTTTCTTCATCACCTATAGTACTCTGTCCTGGAATCTGACTGCTGTTATCCTCTTTGTAGTCAAGGCTTGTTTTGTAGGAATCTTCAGTATTTCTTGGTGTAAGATGGGCCATCTTTAGAGCTGTTACTTTTTATAGTACTCTAGGTAAGAATACATTGCAAAGGTGGCATCAGGACTTTCTCTCCGCTTAAGCACCTGGGCTTCTGCTGTTCCTGCTTTGCAATTAATCCACCATCAAACGTTTTACCCTGTGCTAGCATGCTTCTAGGTAGGCCTTCTAATTGTCTTCTTGCCTCAGTTGTCATTAAGAACCTGACTAACTTTGAACCAGGTGAGAGCCGGTTCCCTTCTTGTTGTTCTCCCTGGTTGTTAAGCTTATCTGTCGAATACGCATCCTTGGTAACTCTGCAGTATTGTTTCACTGTGTCGTGATTTTCATAGTGTCTTAACTCCCTTATCCTGTCTCATCTGGCCTATTTTGGGGGCTTGATACTACAAGATGGTGTTTATAAGACAGTCTGCATAGGCAAACCATGCAGCTAAAGTAATTTTTATCCATCTTATTTTTACTCTTAGGCATTGCGGAATATCAATCCCAGCACAGCAAATTCTCCAAAACATCAGGTAGGCTCTTAACTGATGTTTCAGCATAATTAGAAAAATGAAAGCATTAAATTAGGCTAGCAGGAGAACTTTTTGCTACATGAAGCCATTCTAAAAACGAAAAACAAAAAAACCAACTCTGCCATACACATTTTTGAACCACTTCTCTGGTCACGACCCCAGCGTTGTTTTTAAGAGTGCTGCATTACCACAACATTATATCAATATTTAAAAGCAAATGAGGAATTCATTGCACATTTTTCTGCATTGAAAACAACTTTCTTGTTTAGCATTCTTGAGGATACTGCTTTTCCAGTCCTGATGTCGTCAAGATGTGTATTAAAAGCAAACCTCTGATTTTACGTAAGGTAGTAGTTCGTGACTTTGAAGTACTATTCAGATGAATGTTCTTATCAGTTTGTGTAAACAGGTGTGATCTTAATGAAGGATATCTGTAATCAGTTAATAAAAAGTCACTTGAAATATTTATGATTTTTAAGCCTGTACAGTGTAACAGAATAATTGAATAGATTAGACTAAAAAATACTTGCTATGGGGATATATGTAATTATTCCATTTGGACATTCAACAGGCTCCTGTACAGATACATTTTCTGTGTAGGAAGCAACAATTCTGAAAAGCCTTCTAAGCCCAGACCAAAAGAAAATGGGTCAAAATGCAAAGGATAATAAACAGTTTAATGTGGACTTATTTCAGGCTCTTAAGAAGCTGAATATGGAACGAATCTCTGAAAGGGTGGGTTTATGGTTTTATTCAGAGAGCTGCTTGCTTGCTATTGCTAACAGTATTCTTAATCTGCTGGTTCTTAGGACAATATTTATATTGGCTCGCACTGTACTTTGTTTTTCTAAGAAAAAAAGCTATACACACTGGGCAAGAAAAACAGAATAAAAGAAAGTATCCTGTGTTTGGAAGCCATGGATATTGCATTCTGAAGAGTACTGCAAACTTTAAGTTACTAGTTCTCCTGAGAAGATAATCTGCAAAATAGACCTTAGAAACGGGTACTGACACTCTGGAAAAAATACTTTAATGTTTGTCAGTATCAGTGCAGCTCTAAAACGGAAGCATTTTAATTGAAATGTAATGATTTGATTTATTTACAGAGCATTAACTGCATAATGATCTCATTGATCAACATTAGATCCTGTTATGGAGGATGAAAAATTTATTTAAGAATTGCTGGTACACAAGGGAATAAAAAGAGAAGCACACTCCTCCACACCAGTTGGAAACACCTTATCTTCTGCCACAATTAGATCATTCAAAAGGGATGTTTTTCTTACTGAATGCCAGAAGCATATTCTATGTTTTCTTGTATGCCTGAAGCCCTGTCATACAATTGTTTGCTCTTCTACAGTAGCTTTTTCCTGTAGCCAACTCAGAAATATGCAGTAAATGGAGAACTTTGGGATCAGTTTCATACTTAAATCAATAAGATCAGATTTTTGCAACTTCTTGAAATTCTGGCTTAAAACTAAAAAGCTGTAAAAACTCAAAAGGGACTTTATTGATAATTCATTAGATGTTTGTGTAGTGGTCTCTCTGCTTTTTGGGGGATGGGAACTGATGAAAGGATTTGTGCAAAAATCAGGATTCCAGTTACACGTAAACTTGCTTCATAACAGGCTCCTCACCTGTATACTCACCTGCTTGGGATCAGGTTTGTTAGTCTGCACTTGCTCATGAGTCAAGCTGTGTTTGGGTGATCTGGTGGATAGAAAAGTAGGCAATCATGTCAGCCTAAGAGTTGTGTAATACTAGATTATATATGTTATATCATCTAAACGTATTTTTTGTGTTTTCATGTGTCACTTCAATAATGTAGTGGACATGTGGAAGAAGGTGCTTAGAGAACTGCTTCTGGAAATTTTCTCTAAATGCTTCTTGGGGCCTTGCGCTATAGGGGCAAATGTTGTCTGTCTTCTCCAATAATGGTGTTATTGAAGTCCCAATCTGTACAGCCTGTAAGGCCATAGTCAACCTAGTGAATCTGAAAAATCTGTAGAAAGAACGATCATTTCTTTGGTCAACTTTTTCTTTTTGATAGATCCTTTCTTCCCTTTGTGAATAAAATTAATGAATCTCAGAGGAATTACTTGCTTTCATGATGATAAAGCTGTGCTTGGGAGGAGAGTAATAGCTTCTTTTGCTAAATTTTAGATGTTCTTTTAGGGAATACTGAAAACAAAATTTTCATCCGTTCAGTGCTCTTAATTCTGGCAAGACTAAGTCTATTTTAGAGAGGGATTGTCCAAGTCTTCCATTTATAGAGAAATTACATAACACCAGCATTCTTGAAGCTTGTCTCTAGTGAAGTATCTCTTTTTTATGGGTAAAAAAAACCTGAGAAACGTTCCTTAACTTTTAACTGGATCTCTGAGCTTTTCTTAATCACAGAGTCAAATAGGTTGGAAGGAACTGTTGGAGGTCATCTAGTCCAACTGTGCGCATCCAGTCCAACCTCCTCTTCTTGACATTTTTGTCCACATAACCTGGGTACAGTGCCATGGTTATATTGCTATCTTTGGTCAGTTTTTTTTGCTACTGAGTGAACATTGTGTCCTTGCCAGTTTTCAGCTCTGACATGATTCCGTAGTATCCTGTAGTGATACTAACAGTCAAAGTGTTATGTATAATCCTGGAAAGATTAAACAGTTGCTCAACTTTATCTTTAGTAGCAAGTACTGTAAAAGACTCTTGTTTGAATGAGGATGTATTTTGTTATAATTCTAAAAGTGTCAAAGGTATTTGAAGAAAACTCATATTTGCTCTAGATAAACAACAGCTATTGATACATCCAGGGAATCTGAAAACATCAAGCATCTGTCCAGTTACTTACACTCATCATCATCACCTGTCTGTGAACACCTTAAAGATGCCTGTCTTAGTTAAGAGATCGAGTGACTTGACTTTCTCTCCATCCCCTGTAGCTCTCCTTCAATTTTCTTGCAATTAGCATCTGGTTGTCAACAATGTCTCACCTAAAGCAGATGTCGGTCAACTTGTGTATAAATCATAAAATTGACTAGATGTTAGGTGACATTTCTTGTCTTCCAGTATATGATGGAAAGAGAGAAGGGAGAGAGGGGCAAATAGTGTTGAGGTACTGATGGCATTATTCTTGGATGTTGTGCAGACTACTTTCTTGTGCTAAGACTGGAAGATTTCTTGTCTGTCACTAATATTAGGGTATTTGCTAGTAAGATCATCCTACTACACAGTGGTTTAGGTGATCTGCTGCTTGTTTCTAGCACTGAGTGGAGATCCCTATCTGAGGACCAGATACAGCCCTGCTTCCTTGCTACTGTGCTCAGTTGTGCGTTCCAGCTTACCTTTCTGTTATGTCTGCACTGCTTTTGTGGAAATTGTGTGTACCTGGAATGTGCTCTCTGTTCATTGTCTCCATTCTTTTGTCCTTCGTATTTTATAAATTACTGCTCACATTGTCTGTCCTGTGGCCCAGGACTTATTTCTTTGCAGCTTTTGAGTGACATTCTGGAAATTCTGAAGTATCTGCAAAGGCATACGGCCAGTCTGTCATTATTTGCTGAATCACTTGGTTTTGTTTCATAATTTTTTTCATATTTGCTCTTACTGCATATAAAATATAAGCACTTAGAGTACCGAATAGTTACTGGGCTTGAAATATTGTTTTTTTTAGTTTCCTTTTTTTAAAAAGTTCATCTTGGTGTTTGACACCTTTCATCAGCTTAGCCGAGAAGATTTCCAGTGTTCCAGGAAAGTGTTAATTTCTTAGGACACTATTAGTATTTTTTTCAATAAAATATTTTTTCGGTCACTTTGGATGCACACCAATAAAAAGCTGTGTTACTGTCAGATTTGTGACATTTCTAGAAGGTAAGGAAGGCATCATTAAAAACAAATACAGTCTTGAATTCTGTACCCTTGACCTTCCATGATGTTAGTGAAGTTGGAAGTTTTAATGAGATTTTGGGTTGTGGGGTTTTTTTTTTCCTCTTCCCTGTAATGTGTCTTTAAATAACAAGATATATTTGTATTCTAATCTTAGTGGAAACGGTGGGCAAAAGTTATTTTAGTCCCATAGTGAACTTCAGTGTTGTCCTTTGAATCTCTGGTTTCCCATCCCTCTGTGTGTTATCTGAAGCCAGCCTAGATTAACAAAATAAATGACTTGTCTTGGTTTCATCAAGGGTGTTTGAGTTGGGGGTGGTTTAGTGTTGGCTTTTGGGTTTTTTTATTGTTTTGTTTTGGTTTTTTTAACAGAGATAAGGTACTGAAGCCAGCCATTTAGTCTTTGAGCATGGCTTTTTTGACTAGTGAAGATATGACCACTGGTGTATAGAAATATTTTTGAAAATGACATTTATAAGATGCAGGAAGAAAATAAACAAGTCACTTGCAGCAAATTCATAGCTGTATTGTGTCCCTCAGTTTTAATTTGCCTTACTGCTTGATATTTGATAGTAAAAATGGTCTGTGATATGTCTTATTATGAAGAGATACCTTATGTGAAAAGTTTTGAAGAGGACTAGCTAAGACATAATGAAAGGGTCTTTCCAACAAAGTTTTTTTTCCCATCTAAAAATTTTGCTTCTGATTGAACTTTTTTTAATCAATTGTCACAAAAATACCTGAAACTTCTCATTTTCTTGGAAGTAAATATTGTATCCCTCCTTTTGTTGTGTTTTACTCACTTGATAACTCTTTTTACTAGTCCTAAATTTTGCTTTGTCCTTTGTGGTTTAAGTTTTCCGTTAGATGTTCCTTTTACACAATGAACAGAAATTGTTACCAATTTCTTACTCTCCAAAATCAATAAAAAAATATTATTGGAGAACTGTCACACAGATACAGGAGCTGAGCAGCGTGTATGATATCATAAGGAACTTGAAGATACCAAGTAGTCAGAAATCATTTCTGTATGCATTTATCTCAGTTTTCATTGAACTGTTGATACATTATCGTTAGCAGGAATATTATACTTCATTAGGTAACAAAACCTTTGTTATTCACTGGACTACCTTCCAAAAATCTTTGTAATTAATGAACTGATTTCTTTAATATGTGGCAGTAAATTCATCATGTAATAACAAATCTTTGTCTATTGCCTCTATTTATTTAGGCAGTTTCTAGAAAGCGCTTGTACTTTAGGTAGATAAAAGTTAGTTCAGGTAATCTGTCAAGTACCTGTCATTTACTCTGCATCAGTTGCACAGAGCTTTGTTACAGAGTACCATGCGGCTTACAGGTAGGGCAGCACACCTATGCAGCGCCATGGCTTTAGAAATTAATTAAGGAGAAAACTTAATTAGCTGTCTAGAGCCATCCTAAACTGCAGCTGGGGAGTTGTGTGTCATTTTTTAAGCAAAATATTTGTTTCTAAATAAAATGGCTTCTGACTGAGAGATCTGGTAGACATGCTCTGGCAAACTGCACTGCAGCAGTTTAAGACGTTAAACTCAGCTGCTTGCCAGCGGTTGCCTTTAATAAGGCAGCAGAACAGGATGTGTCTAACATTGCTTTTTCATAATCTAGTAGCTGAAGCATTGGTGTGGCTATACTGCAAGACAGATCAGACACCTGATATATCAAAAAAATTATTTGTCAGCTAGGTCGGTTTTCTGACTTATCTTGGTATATGGCCATACAAATGCTAGTTCCAGCTGAAGGGAGGGGTAAGAATATGGAGTTG
This sequence comes from Pterocles gutturalis, assembly GCF_000699245.1. Lineage (NCBI taxonomy): Eukaryota > Metazoa > Chordata > Aves > Pterocliformes > Pteroclidae > Pterocles > Pterocles gutturalis. The sequence continues at coordinate 47,625 of NW_010136606.1, read as the reverse complement.
AGGTTACATCTGTAACTATCACTGAAGAGTCACTTTGGAAGTGCCCCTGGGTTGTGACCCACAGTGACTGAGAGATCAAGGCATACATCTTCCTCTGCCCTGACTAACAAATTCTGCTTCTTCTAAACAGTATTAAATAAACCAGAAAGTTTTGTCAAAGCATTGGGAATTTCAGCTTAGATTTGGATGTGCTGTAGAAATTCTGGAGATGTTCCTTGACCTAATTACTAAGTCTCTGGTATTTCTGATGAACAGTATGCTAAGGTACTACTTTAAAGACTGCCTAGAAAATGCGAGCATGATTGGACATAAATAGGCAAGCATTACTGAAAGGGAGTCCTGTGTGACTGGATTAGGTGGAGAAGTGTATGCCGGCTGCCATCAAAATACACAAAATATGGAATTCGGCTAGTTTTACTGCAAAAGCAATGTTGCTGTTCTTCAGCCATCTTGGGATCTAAGTGCTTTAAATGTTCTGCTTCTGCAATAGTATAGCTTCATTCCTTATTGAAAACCATAGCTCTGTGTGACTTTGTTCATTAGTTTGTTTAGCAAGAGGGTAGAATTTGAGTTTCACACCCTCCATTGGTTTAAGTGGGAAATGCTGAGCATAGCAAGAAGTTACATGGTAGAAAGCATAGTTGTATTATATGAGTAACTTGACAATTCAGAAGCTCTAATTCCACTTGCAGTACCTGAGCTTTACAAATTAACAAAATAACTATTGCTTGCTTGTGTGTGTGTATCTTTATGGATCAATATCTTGTCTAAAAGTCTGTAGAGTGAATCGGCACTGCTTTTGTTGCCTTTGTCTGCTTTTTATGCCCCTCACTGCTTCAGGATACATGTTGTGTCTGTGTAGTAATTGTACCTCACTTCAGTGGATTTCCTGGAGTTGCTGGTGCTGCTTCCAGTTGCAAAACTTAATCACGCAAGTACTGCTAAAGTAATTGGTCAGCAGGAGATGCGAGTCATGTTGACCAGAGTGTGAGATGGCTGTGGATAACAGCTTTTGCTAGAAGCAGACAAAGCATCCAACTCTGCATGGCCTTCGTGATTGCTGACTCGTACCTGCCTTACTGGTGCTCTGAGACACCTTGGCTGGGCAGGTGCATTACTGGAGCCATGGGCAGGTAGATAGCAAGAGGAGTGACTCGGCAAAGGACTGCAAAACCAGAGAAGGCGGCACACTATTTACAAATTTCTATTCCAGTTTATGCTGCCTTATCTGCACTTGCAATGCTCTGCATACATTGAGTTCTTTGCCAATTGTATACAATACAATTAATTATCAGTATCGCCTCTTAAATTAATTTTGTTGGTTTTCATGATTGCAACACTGATTTATGTTTCCTCCTTACCCTTCACTAGTTGCATAACTCTTCATTGCTGACTTCATTTGTCTTCATCTGTCGATGTGTTTTTCCTGTTTCTTTTGTACATATGCTGTAACTTTCTGGCCCTCAAACAAGAATGTAAATACTTAGTCTGAAGAAATAACTGGTGCTCTAAGTCTGCCCATAAGTGTTGTGGTCTTCTCTTTCCATTAACACTTCTCTCCCATTCTCATGAAGCCTGTGGATCATTTGGTATTTGAGCAGTGTTTGGGGGCGGAAGTGTTATAATTGTCCCTTTTAAAGTAAATTTACCAAAAAAACACCCCCAATTATAAGGATATATTAATTCAAGTTGAGTAGCATATAATGTGTTTAGTACAGTAAGAGTATCATATGTGAGTTGGATGAGAGAGTCTTTTACCTTTCCTCAAAAGCGTGAGAAAGATAAAAATGCTCTGAAAAGAGTAATTGTATAAAGTTAATTTGGACATGGTGTGAATGACCTGGAACTTCATGTAAAACTTAATCTGTATGCAATTATGAAAAAAAAAATGATAAGGTCAGCTAGAGAAATTCTACAATGCTGACCTTATTTTAAGTATAGGAGACACGTAACCTTTTTTTGTTGGAAATCAGTTTTACAAGGAAGGAGAAATGAGAAGACCATTTTTCAAGCAAAACAACTTTAGCTTCCCTTACATGCACCTTTTAGGAAAAATAGTCTTAAGGGATTGTAAAAAACTTTGTTTATCTTACAGAATTATTTAAAAAATTGCTCTGTATTTGTTTCTGAATAGCTCGTCTTTTTTGGTAATTCCTTTCTGCTTCAGACTCCTAGATTGACATAAATTTATTACTTGAATGAGTAATGGAATAACATTCTTTCCAGGGGGAAGTGCTGTAGTTCTACCCCCTGAATAAGTAGCAGTAATACTACTTATAAATAGTTAAAACCAGTTGCAGTTTTGCACTTTTAGCAGTGTTGTTGTTGAAACAAGGATAAAAGTAGTACTAATATTAAAAAGACTTGTTTTGCTATATTTTACATGCCAAAGAATACGCAAAGTACAGTTCTCTCTCCTGGTTTAATACATAACTTTTTACTGGGCCTTCAGTGAAATGTCATTTTTCTTTTTTAGCTGGTTAGTATCCGACCTACATTTATTTTTAGCATACTCTTTAAGTTCTTATACTGATGAAACTTCAGTGTCTCCTACCATCTAAGGATTTAGAAAATAAAAGGGTAATTTTCCCAATTTACCAAATGGCTTATTCCTTTGTACTGAACCTTTTTTTTTTTTTTAGTTAAGGTAGTAAAGAGAAATCTGTGGGTTTTTTCTTTCCTGGTGTTAGTAGCTTTTGAAAAGGGGACCTACATGGATCTCTCTTTTCTATCTCTGGGTTGTTTTTTTTGGGGGGAGGGGTGGAGGGGGATGACAGGGGAGTGGTTTTGGTTTGGTTTGGGTTTTTTTGAACTATTGCATCAGGAGGCAGTGCTGATTGGAAAGACCAGGCCTACTACACAGTGAGATATAATGTCACTTTAGTGCTTTATATACAGAAATGAGTTGGTGTTGGTTTTTTTTTGCAGTCACTCTTTGGGGCAATGGTGTGTGATTAAGCTTCTTCCACAGTCTACTGGCACTTTTTTTGCCCCTCCTCTCCATCCTAGTCAGGGGCTGCGGCCCAAGGAAATAAAAGTGCAATGCAGAGATCAAAGCAAGAGGGAGGGGGAAAAGGAGAGAGCATTCTTGAGACAGCCAGGTAGTTGTAGCTGTGTAAGAGCAGAGCACTACTCACTGATTGACAGCCCTGCTATCAGAGTAGAGAAGGAAGGTAAGCTGTATTCCAGGTATGAACCCAAGGCTGAAAAGATTCTAGAAGTAGTGATGCAAAGCTGAGTTGATTTTTTTTTTTTTTTAGTTTTACCTTCCTCCTTTTTCATTGGACAAATAGCAAGATAGAATTAGTTAAAAGTAGTTACATCACATGAAGGCAGTTTCTCAGTTTTGGGAAAGTTTTAGTCCCCAGAGGAAAGGCATAAAGACTGATGTGAGCGAGCAGTTCTTGAGCAATCTCTGGGATGGCTGCTTTCTTTTTTTTTTTTCTTTTTTTTCTTTCTTTTTTTCTTTTTTTTTCTTTTTTTTTTTTTTAAATTGATTGAGACCTGCCTGTGTATCAGCCTTCTTGTATCAAGGCTAATGTGACTGATAGAAATTTGTAAACTTAGCTGTGAAGCAAGACCTCATTATATAGTCTTGGTTTTATTGATTTATTTGGTTTTATTACATGTTACATGTAATATATATGTTACACTTGTTTTTATTACATAAGCAAATGAAAATCATATGGATAAGCCTATAGAAATTATTAAAAGGTGCCTACCATCCTGTGATCTGAAAATGAAGAGGAGTATTATTACTATTTGTTAGAACAGTGGCCAAGTAAGTGATGATGAGCAGAGGACTAGATTTACTTGGAGTAGGCAGTTGGGTGTGACAAACACAAAAAAACAATGGTATGTTTGTACGCTTTTTGCAAACATCTAATCAACTGAGAGAGAAAACCTTCTAGTATAAGATATGAAACTTGGTATTAAAGGAATATGTAGAATACTAATCCACAGGAATGGGAGTGAAGCATATGCAGATTAGAAAAAGCAAAAAAAAAAAACCCCAAGTGGTAGGGAAACGTTCAGTTTTGACACAATCTGCTGCTAAGGAAAATGACCTTAGATTTAAAAAAAACCAAAACAACACTTTGAAGAAGAATTGGAGACAGATTATTTCTATATTTTATAAGTTTACAGTAGTCCTTAGGCTCATAATTGAGAATGGATGAAGACGTCTCATTTTACAAGTGAGAAATATTGAGTATTGTGAAGATTGACAAGATTAGTTTTGCCTGAGATTAGTTTCCCAGGCACAGCCTGCAAATCACATACTACTAATAATGGTAAGAAGATAGTAAATGGATTTCTTTACCAGTCTCTACATTAACAAAGCACAGGCTTGGTGAGCCATTGATGATGTTTTAGGAGAGTTGCTTGAAGAAATTTATTGTATTTTTCACATGTGTAACTCTTGGATTACCTGTTTAAAAAGGGAGAGAGGGATACTTACATAAAATGTGATTTATCTCCACCCACCTTTGATTCTGTGTATTTTATGTTAAAACTTATTTTCATTAAATAATAATGACAACCTTTATGGATGGATTCATTCAAGTTGGTGCATAGTCAGATGCATAAAAATATATATGTAATCTACATTCATAACTTCAGAAGTGCTGTGTATGAAGAAATTGCTAGGGATTTGAAGAGCTTTAAGATTTATGTATGGGACAGGTCACTGATGTGATCAATCAGAAATTTAAAAAATGCATGCCTCAAACAGGAGGTGTGAATGGGAACTTGTAAGGAAAGACTTTAAACTTTGCTGAGTGAAACAAGCAAGGTAAAAAGGAAACCAGGGACTAAATCAGATCTTAAAAGAAATGGGGAAAAAGTGCTAGTCAGCAGAGCTAGACAGACTTATCTTTAAGGGTCAGATAGTGTTAACAATTCCTTTTTTGATATTAAGAATAGACTTGGCAAAAGGATATTGAAGTGAACTAGAAAAGATTTATTTAAACATACAGATATTTATATCCATAAACACATACACAGTGAAGTCTCTGTAATACTGGGCGTGACTGGTGGAACTTTCATTATCATTGAAGCCAGTAAAAATTCCTACTTTGGCTTCAGAAACCTAATTTCATTTAAATTTTGTAACTGGAAACAGTAAAAGCATTAATTACCTGTAATGTCATGTGTTTATGTATCTGAAAGTGCATTCAGATACCTAACATGATCTTTCTTTCTCCCCCTCTCCCTATTCTAGGAATTGGCTCTCCGTAGCCAGCTTCCAACAATGGAACAAGACAGTGGATCTCAAAATCCCGTGTCGTCTCCTGGAATGTCTCAAGAACTGAGAACAATGACTACAAATAGTTCTGATCCATTTCTTAACAGGTTTGTAGGAGTAGCTACTAGAGGGGAAAAAAATTGATTTAAAATTCTGTTTGGTACATGTAATAGTTTATTTTGAACATCTGTCTGTGCCAAAAGCCACAGCTGTAAATGAATCTTTCCTTAAATGGCAAGTCTAGTAAAAGTTGAGGATTAAAAGCTGTCTCCTGTGGGAGGAAGTAGTCTGTTCAGACTTGTAGGAAGGTTTTTTTATTCAAAGTACATAACACGTTTGCTTCTGCATAATCTGTTGACTAACAGTCATTTCAAATTACTGACTCAGAAGAATTTGTGAATAGCTTGCTATGAGAACAAATGAACTGTGAGGCACATACTGCACCTTGAGGTTCATTTTAAGGTTTCTCCATTCACCCCTCCCCTCCACTTCAGGTATTTAATTTAGCAGTATTTTTACTCTTTTAATGTTAGGTCTGCAAATAGTGGCATGTTTCATTTTAATTTCTGTATTATTTTGAAGTGGGTCTTTTATTCCAAGATTCAGAATTTTGCAGTATAGACTAGTCTTTTTCATATAACTTTTTCCTTAATCCCTCAAAGTTGGAGTGTTTGTTTTGTTGGAAATACTGTTCTAATTATGGCTTACAAATGCTTCATACTAACCATTACAACTTTGGAGAAACTGCTGCATCTTGATATAAGTCATATCTGTATTTTCTGCTTAGCATGCCAGTAAAACAGTCAAATCTCCAAGCCACATGAACTTCTAGCTAATGGAGTAAAAACCTACTAACATTTCAGTAGTATCAAGTAGTTATCCTTAAGTTGAAGTAGTTAATTTTGTAGTTCTTCATTGGACAGCGTTCTAAGCTGATATCAACTCGGCATCCCCTACCATAGAAGAGAAAAATTATGTATTCTGTTAGCATTCATCACTACTTTTCTGCATTACTTTGAAATGTTAGCCTAACTTTAGGATGCTTACTGTAAGTGCTCATGAAGTATAACATGTTTGTCCTTCCCTTTACTGGTACATTTTTATGCTTGTGGAAAACCCCATAAAATTAGTCTTGATTCTTTCAATGTAAGTCCCTTCCATTAATTTTACCACCAATACAGTTTCAAACCTGCTTGTAAGGTAAGAAGTCCACATCATGTTAGAACTGGCATGAATTTGGAGTAGGGCAAGCTTAAATACGTGCCATAACTTTAGATACTGAAAACTGTTAAAATCTTTGTAAACCTGTGCTCCAGTTAAAATCCCTTCCCACATTCTTTTAAATAACTTAATATTGCTGATATCTCACACTTACGTTCTTTGTCGCTAAAGATGAACTGTCATTGCATGTAACTTTCCTGGTTATCAGCTTAGCTTAAGTTTGCTTTGTTTCCTGCTTTTTCCAGGAGACTTCTCTGACATTTCATACACTCTATCATCACTCTAATTCTCAAAATTAGCAGAGTTCAGTGGAGACGGTGCAAGAACGTATCGTCCATCTTGCCAGTGGAATCTGTTGTAATTCATATAGTTTAGGTTATGTAAATAACACCCCTTGCTCTTGAGCTTTTTCTTCTACTGCATTAAGTGTTGTTGGGTACTAATGTGAGAGCGGGAGAAGTTTGTTTCAAGGTACACAGTGCTTTAAAACTAAGTAAAAAAAAAAAAAAAAAAAAAAAAGGCTTTGGGGGGGGGAAAAAAAGAGGGGGGTTTTTTTTTTACATATATAAATTTCCTGCTTAGACAGTCCTGCTAACTTTAGGTACCAGAGTTGAATATCCAAGGTTTAGGTAGTTGAATATTTTCCACTGCCTACATAATCAGAACATCCAAAAAAGTCTCAGAAAATGATTGCTACATTGGAGCAATTTGAGAAAATGTACAGTATTGTTTTCATTTATGTAGTCAATCTTCTGTCTGCTGTCTTCACTACTTACTGCCATTGTGGTATATTTTATTTTTTTGAATGGGACATCCAGCAGAATTTCAGACTTTTGGTCTGCCACTGTTTATATATTTTTTTCTATTAGTTTTATATTAGTAGTGACAGTAATTCTCTGTTTAACTCCTAAATTGGAATTTCTTCTTTTGTATATACATATTTTAACAAATATTAGTTGAAGAAGCGTCCACTCTATTTTGGGTAATGCAATTTAGTTGCATGCAGTAATTTTGGGTGGTGTGACTACTAAATGAAGAAATCCTTGTTGAAGAAAGAGGAAATGTGTATTAAGGAGTGATTTGAAGAGAAGGGTTGGCATTCCAAGTGTGAGAGCAGCAGCCAAAAAGCCTTCTCAGAAGAATGATTTAGTTCAGCATAGTCTCAGTTCTGTTTTTAGTATTTTGTTCCACAAAGTAAACCAACATTTTTTTCCACAGAACTTTTAAATAGCTTTATTATTAGGATTGTTATCAAATGTGTGGTGATGCTATTTTTAAATCAATCTAAAAAAAGAGAAATATTTATGATTTAAGTATAAAGAAATGTTAGGTTTCTTTCTTGTATGGCAAAGTTGTCTTTATGAAGTCTAATTTATATATTTATTTTCATGGCTAACAGCGTTCTACTTGCATCTGATGTTGAATAGCTGTTCAGCCATCATCTGTTTAGTTTTTCATACTGGACAAAAAGGCATATGCTATATATTTCGTGAGCACATTATGAGAAGTATCAGTGTGTCTTCAAATGCTAATCTGAACAGTAAGTCAAGTTGATCTTTATTTAGTATTCAAGCTGGAAAATCAGGAAGGATTCTCAGTGAATGCTACCACAACCTGAAGAAATAGGTTTTTAAAATATTTTGTGAAGCTTGGATATTAGGAGATGCAGGGGAGGGAAGGTAACGGTATATTTCTACAGCTGCTTATGCAGACCACAGTTCCTACCAGAAAATCTGCTCCTGCTTGGGCTCTTCTCCACAGGTCACAGCTCCTGCCAGGAAACTGCTCCTGTGTGGACTCTTCATGGGCCACAGCTTCCTTCGGCACACAACCACCTGCTGCAGCACAGGGTTTTCCATGGGCTGCAGGGTGGATATCTGCTCCACCATGCTTCTCCGTGGGCTGCAGGGGGACAACCTGTGTTACCATGATCCTCACCACAGGCTGCAGGGGAATCTCTGCTCCAGCACCTGAAGCACCTCCTCTGCTCCTTCTTCACTGACCTTGGTGTCTGCAGGGCTGTTTCTCTTGTACTTTCTCTCTCCCCTCTCCCAGCTGCTGCACGGTGGTTTTTTACCCTTCTTAAATATGTTATCACAGAGGTACCACTGCTGTCACTGATGGGCCCAGCTTTGGGCAGCAGCAGGACTGTTTTGGAGCCAGGTGGAACCAGCTGTGTCTGACGTGGGGTCAGCTCCTAGTGTCTTCTCACAGAGGCCACCTCTGCAGCCCCCCTGCTACGAAAACATTGCTACATAAACTCAATACGCTGGTCTGCTCTCCCCTGCCCTGTACCACATTTTCCACTGCAGCTTTCTCAGTCTTTCTCCACTGTGATATCTATCTGATAGAAAATGAATCTGTGTAAGGCCCCATGCAGTCACTGTTCTGTTAACTGTTATGTCAACAAGATTGTTCTTGACAGGGTTTGTTTACAGGATGGCTCCTGTACCAGTATTTGATTTATATTAGGGCGCTCTCTTGCCATGACATGTATGACTGAGCTTGTAGCAATGCAACAGTGGGAAGCAATTGAAGAATCACTAAAGGAGTTCCAACTATAGCTCCTATTTATAACAGCAGTGGCCTAAAAATACACTTCAATGGTTGATTAAACATGGTGATGTTAGTAGTTAGAAATTTTTTTTTATTCTTATAGAAGTGTGAAAGGGTATGCCATTATGGTTATTTTTATAATCATTGGGGCTATCTGTGATATGGTTCCAATGGTTTTTAGCGGTGGGTGTGAAAAGTTTAAAACTATGCAGAACACAGTTTTTTAAAACTGCTTATGTATGCTCTCATCAAGTTAAATTGAATCTAAATAATAAGATTTTAATTGGAAAAGGTCTGCATAAAATAAAACCCAGGTGTCTCACACAGACGAAGGCTTCAGTTTTTTATTAGAATGGAGCACTTCTCATTACAGCAGTTTTTCAAAGCCCTTGAATTGGTCCAAACCCAAGCATTTCTTTTCATTTCTTCAGTGCTCTACCCTCATTTTTTTTTTGCTCCCTTTTTTCTGTTACAGTGGAACATATCACTCCAGAGATGAAAGCACAGATAGTGGACTTAGTATGAGCAGTTATAGTGTACCCAGAACCCCCGATGACTTCCTGAACAGTGTTGATGAGATGGATACAGGTCTGTTTTTGTGTACATCCTTAATGCATGTTTTCTAAATATACTTTTGACCATTTGCAATGAAAATGAGCAACCCTGGGATGTGTGATACTTTTCACATTGTTTTTATACCTTCTTCTGTTTCTGTAATAGAAATACTATAGTTAGATTTGTGAAAAACATACTGGTAGTCAACGTTTTGGGAAAGATGGGGGATTGCTCATGAAGAGTATCACTCCTGTTGTTACATGGAATTTGAGTGTCCATTTGCTTAAGTAATATTGTTTGTTCAGAGCTAAGAGTAGTCTCTCATCCAATGTTGCTACTACTGCTCCAAAACAATATTTGACTCAGTATTGTCTTTTTCTTTTAAGCATAAAAATTAAAATATGCTAAATGACATCAAAGATCTGTAGAGATTTGGGTTAGTAGGTTAAAAGGTTGAAACAAAGTCATGTTCTGTGTGCATTTGCATGCAGTCAAGTCATCTTTGTTTTTTGTGATGGATTTCTATGAATCATGCTGCTTGTGTGATGATACAGGATTAACCTTTAAGCAGGTGTCCTGATAAATTGTGGGTTTGGTACTTCCAGTATTTTTAATATCTGTCTTGCTTTGTGTTATAACTAGGTGACAGTATCAGCCAAAGTACCATACCATCCCATCAGAACCGTTTCCCAGACTACCTTGAAGCCATTCCAGGGACAAATGTGGACCTTGGGACACTGGAAGGAGATGGGATGAATATAGAAGGAGAAGAACTGATGCCAAGTCTGCAAGAGGCTTTGAGCTCTGACATCCTTAATGACATGGAATCTGTCTTGGCAGCCACCAAGCTAGATAAAGAGAGTTTTCTTACTTGGTTATAGGGGCCTCAGGGAGACTGAATTCTAAATCTGTGAAGGATCTAAGGAGAATAGGACATCTCTATCTGAAGTTCAGAACAAGCCAGTGTGGCACACTTTGGCTTGTGTTCAGAAAAAGTAAATGAACAAATATTCAACAAGATTCTTTCATTTTGCTCTTCCTTGTCCATCGCTGCTGTTATATATTGCTGACTTTTTTCCACAGTTGACTCTGAAGAACAGACATCTTGATCTTTTTCTATTGCTGTTGCAACTACTGTTCAAGGCGGGTGGGGAGGGATGATGAGCCTATTTGGATGACGAATGCCATTCCTTTTGTCCTAGTGTGCGCTTGCATATCATTTTATCTAAGTACTCAGATTTGAGAGTTAATTTCTGCATGTCACTGCTTGTAGTTTGCTCAGCTAGTTGTCTCCTGCTGCCTGTGGCAAGTGGTAAAACATGACATACTGGGGTGACAAGCCAAAAATGATGTATCTGGTCAACAGAAGTCAATACTGATTTGGAAATATGACTTAAAGGAGGGCTGAAGACTGTTTGGCATTAAGTGTTTCTACTAGTAGCTTGTTCATTAGTCACAAAGTGCTCTTGTTCATATTTTATGTTATAGTAAATCATGAGTCATTTTACATAAAAACATATATGAACTTTGATTGTTGCCACATATTCTAGCCTAACATTTTTTGTTTGTCGAAAATAGTTTGATTATTTTTGTTAGTTGGTTTAACTGTAGCTGTAGGATGGGAAGTAATTATAGGTGTTCTTTTTTTTTAAATAGTGAAATCTAAGTTTTTTTTCTGATTTCACATAGTCTTATTTAAATCTGAATTGTCTGCTTTTTTTATACTTAAAACATGCCTATTGTAGCCTGATAAGCTAGTGAGTACATAAACCAGTATGTTTTTGCCTGTAACTTTTTTATTTTTTTAAAGGCTAGCTTTGAATGTAATCATTAGAATTCATGACCAGTGGCTTATTTTTCATGTTTATTTGCAAGATTTTGAATTAGAATCTGATTGCAGCAATGTAAAAGTTAGAATCCTAAAGTGTCGTATGTACAATTTTAAAATGCATTTTAAAGTAGCAGAAACCATTTTAAAATGACAGATGCATCTAATCTCTCTTCTGGTTTTCAGTTTTGATATCTAAGCAAGTTAAGATTTTAAAATCATTAAAGGAGAAAGATTTTATGAAAAGTTTCTCTTAAGTTAGCATGGAAAAAGTCTGAACTATTAATATCACTCCAAGTTGCAATGAAAAGGCTAGAACACCAAAAAAAAACCCTCCTCCAGAAAAACTCCTAAATATAATAGTTATCAAATTCCTTTTGGTGAAAAATAAGCCCTGGACACTATATGTAGAAGAGTGTAAAGATATGTGTTAGAAGGTGACATGAGCAGGTAATGAAGTGTATATTAGTAGTAGAGCTTAGCATGGGGTAGAGGTGAATATGAATTATCTTTATTTTTACAGGAAAAGATGTATCACTACGTTGTCTGCAGGAGTTGACACAGTTTCCAAAGAGTATTTTTAAATGAACAAAACGAGCATGAATCAAACTTTCAGTATAAGCTATGATGTTTTGTGAGGCTTTTGGTTTTTTCTCATGCAAAATAGTGTCACCAGTTAACACCTGTGTAATTAAGGGCCTGTCACCATTCTCAACATGAGCCTTTATTGTCAAGGGTGTATAACATGACTATAAAGATACTGTAGGTGTGAAACTTGGTTTTGAAAAAACTCTCGGCTAACAGGGACTTCTCCTGAGGAGAGATTTTTTTGGGTTTTTTTGTTTTGTGTTTAAAATTTTAAAGACTTGGGTTATTTTTTTCAAGTTAGGAATTAATCAGCAAAACAAAAAGCCCTGTGTTATTTTTATCATTTAGATTTTTTTTATGCTTCAGAAGTAGCTCTGTTTTAGGATAATGTAAAGAATGAAAACTCTGAACCAAGTCTCATTTTAAAAACTGAAGCAGCAGAGGCAGAGATTTGAAATTTGCCACTGTAAATGTACGTTTACTACTTTATGTAAGGACGTGAGTGTTTGAAATACACTAAATTGTGGCTTGTTATGGAATACAGGCAGGTTTTAAAATACCAGTTTTTCAAAACATACACAGTGACAAATATATTCTGCTACACCAATAATTCAGCGATTAATAGGCCACTTATATCGTGCAATGACACAGTTAGCTCCTAAAGCAGTATATTGTGTCCAAGATAGGGATTTTAGTAGCATTCTTACAATTTTGTTATGAATTCTTCTCTCTTCTTCCCTTCAGGAAAAAAAGACACTAAGTTGTTATAACTTGAATGGTCTGACAGAAAACCACAACAGCAAGGAAATTCCGAGCTGATTCCATTGCAGTTGTCTTCCACAGTTGTATACAGGTGTAGTAGCACATACGATGCACTGAGTGCAAACTCCTGACATGCTGTACCTTGCTACAACTGGAATGAGTACAGAACAAATTTTCTTTCCTTGCTTTTGTGTGTCACAGCTTTCTCACTGTAGAAACACTAAATGGCTTATACTGTATTTGGGTAGCACTGCTTCGGGTAGATACTGACAAACTGGGAATCCTTGAACCGTTCTAACACTAATTCTGTTTTGTGATACTTATTTTAATTGATTTTAATACATTTCTGTTCTCTCATTTATTAGGAAACATACCATAGAGATGCTGTACTGTTGGCAATCAACATTAATTTGGAATTTTTTTTCTTAATTCCGCAAATGCATTGTTTGAAGTGGTTAAAATTGTTTGAAACGCGAAAGTGTTTTGGGTAGTATTTTATACTGATGTATATATTGAAACAAATCATTGTAATAATTGTAATAGCTTTTAGTTATAAATACACTACATGCAGACAGATGGGGCTGTACAGTACTGTGCTGTTCAACACCTGGGCAGGGCTACTGCTTGGAAATAGGTTGCAGTGTCAGTAAACCATACGGATCAAATATTGTACCATTCAGTGTTGGCGCTCACCAATGCAAAAGGAGAAGAGACGATTTCAACATGATTAACACTACATAGCTTTCACACATCTGGTAAATTAGTACTAAAGTGACCCTTTCACTTACAAGCATGTTTTTCTATACAAATTAACAGGTGTGCCTGTGTAAAATAATTTGTTTTTCTGTATCTTGGAAAAAATACTCTCCACATTTAGAATGTTGTATGTTAGAGAACTCTTAAATGCACCCTTGTCAAAAATTATATATATTAGTTACCAATGTTACTTTTAGATATGAGCATGACTGTAAGTTAGGTACTTAAGTACGTTCTGTTACATTATTTTTCTTTATGTAATACTTTTTCCGTTGTTTTATTTGGTATAAATATATACTTTGTGCTTAAACATCTTTGTTCGTTTTTAACATTCAATAGCATGTAAAGATACTGCTTTCCTTCAGTAAGATGGATGCATTGAATTTTTCGAATTCCTATTGTAGTATGTCTGTTCTCGCCCCCCCTTGTCACAGCTTTTGTAGTCATAAACTCTAGTCCTGCAAACATTATGTGCAAGCTCACCTAAGAGACAGAGAAGTCCCACTGAAGTCAGTGAGGGCTTAACGTTAACATATACATCTCTGTGTGTTAGCAGTAATGAAGAGACAGTGACTTCACTAAGCCTCATGCAGTTTGTGTAAAACAATAATTGCATACAGCACTGTAGTGAGAGCTGGTAACAGAACATCTGTTGTCTGCTATAAGAAAGCATCTGCTTTTTGCAGATAATGCTTGCAATGTTCAGGATCTTCCCACATAGCAGATAGATGTTTGGCTAACTCTAAGTTTATACAATAACTCGTGGCAGACTATCAATAAAGACACACTATTTTAATTTCCAAGTTTTGATTTATGGATTGTGAAATATGTAATGACATACCGTGTCTGAAGATTTTAGTTTAAAAAAAATCTTGATTCATTAGTTTGCCCTTCTGTAAACCAGAAATTTGGAAAGGTGGGTTTTTTTAATTTAATGCCATTTGTGATGGCTGAAATCATTCACTATTTGCATTTTAGCTTTTCCAGAGATACTGCTGTTCAGCACTGAAATGCCTCAGCCCTGTGAAATTCAGTGCAGTTGTGTCTTTTCTTAGAAGCATTGAGCCCTGGACCTCTATCAGTTTGTCTTTTACTAAGTCACTCAGATCCTTTAGATTTAAACCTAACATCACACCTTGCACCTGGGAGTAGAAAGCCAGTGCCGGGGCATGGCAAGGCACTGATTTTGTTTGCTGATACAACTCTCTCCCATTTATAAGGTGGTGACATATTGCTGTAGCTGAAGTATGAGTGACCTTCTGAGGCAGCCCTCAATAGACTGTATTACAGCAGAGCAGGATATCTGGTCCAGGTGTTCCAGTTCCAGGCTCACTTGGCAATTTTTTGAAATATTTTCAACACTTAGTTAAAAATAAAAAGTATTGGTTTCAGTAAGCCAGAAGTAGTATGCTTCCAAGGAAGCTTTGAGTCTTCCCTATGCTAATGTGCAAGTTATCAGCAAAAAAAATCATTTTTTTACCTAGCATCACCAACAAAATAAATATTAAAGATCAGGCTATGATCTTTCTAGCACCTCCTGTTCTGGAGGTTCATTTGGAGATAAAGTGAGTTCATCGATTTTATTTACAGGATCAGCATCCACAGCTTATGTTCCTGTTGAAGAGTAAAGGTGTGCTTCTTGCCCCTTGTCATCATCACTTACTGCTGACAACAGTTATCCGTGCCCTCTAAATGCAGATGTCATCAAAATAGGAAGACAGCATGAAAAATCTTGGCTGATACAAAATGGTAAATCCAACACTAACCGAAGAACCAAATTGCCTTTAGAATACAGGGTGGAGCATTGTACCAACAACCCTATCCAGTACTTAACGTCTCTTAAATAAAAAAGCCAGTAAGCTTTTATCTAAAGTAGTAAAAATGAGGAAGCAAGTTGAATAAGAAATATATAAATACCAATACATCTAACAAAGCTGCTAACGGTTTGTGTGGAAAACTCATGATTTTTACTTCTCCTGACAAACTCCTCTCTCTTTAGTGCAGAGGTTGTAACAGTGAATGCTACAGATGTAGGCTGTTGTTGACTAGAATTATTTTCTCTATACGGGAATGAAGTTGGTCGCTCTGATTATAGTATTTTCTATATTAAACTGGCTTGTATTAGAACATGAAAGGCAAAGTAATTTTATTGCATTTTCCTGTCTTGTCTTAAAAAAAAAGGGGGGGGGGGGGCAGCAGACACATCAAGAGCAGCCCAAGAGGCTTTTTCTTTCATGTTATGCAACAACAAAATAGAGCTCTGTAAGAATGGTATGTTAGATCTCACCTGAAATACCCTTTCTCCTTCTTCCTCATGTGTATGTGATTTCTGAGCTACTTTAGTCTTTTTCAAAACACTAACTGTATTTACCATCTGCAACTTCTGCTCGCCTAACACCTAAAGACTGGGAATATAGTGCTAGGTGCGTTTCATCTCCAAAGGAGAATAGAGTTCCTCCTCTCCAGCATTCAGCTGTCATCCTGTTTAAAGTCTGTAATGTAATGCAGGTTTTACAGTCTGACTCCAAACATGCTGCGCACCCACCGTTACAGGATGGTCATTGGCAAGCATGATTTTTTGAACGATGGTGGATCCCTGTTCTGGTTTGACTTTCCAGAGGCTGGAAAAGTTCCGCTTTCCTATTTCATTCCTTTGATTTCTGCAGCTGGTGGTCATAGCTGGGGCACAGAGTCCTCCCCACTCCAGTGCCACTGTGCCTGCTGGTGGGCTCCTAACCGGCACTTCTACCTGATGTTAACTGATTTTTTTAAAGCTGACAGTTCTATTCAGTCTGTCACTCATAGTTTTACTGTTAGGCATGCAAATACAATTGCCTCAGCTCCCTTGACTGACAAGTGGTCCTTTTCAGACTTCACCAAGTGACATAATTGTTTCGTACCCATCATCTGCTGTTGAAGGGTGTGACCTGGAGACCTCTGACAGGTCCAGCTGTAATTCTGGACTTTCAAAGTCTACAGTTAAAACAAGATACTGGTTGTGCAGGTGTATGAAAAAATCTCAGACCCACATTTCTAAGAAAGTGTGTGATGTAGGTGGTGACATTTCCCAGTGAATGGCAGTATCAGTGAGATGCCTTCTGGTTAGACTGGTGGCCTTCAGCCTGCGGTCTGCAGGCTGCAAGGGGCTGTGGGTAGCTGCTTAGCCTGGCAAGTTGCTGGCAACAGCAAAGCTTGCTGGGCAGCCTTGCAGTTTTTGTGTGGGAGAGATACAGACTGCTGCTGAGAAGAGTTTCAGTGCCTACAGAAGGTGACAACTGCTGGACATCTCCTGCTGCTGCCACCGGTACCTGCCACCACCTTCATCCTTGCCTACGGGTGGTTCTAACAACTGCTTTAAATCCCCAGCTTCTGGATTTATGTACTCCAGCATGTAAAACTGTGTGACTTCCTTTATTTCTTAATTCTGTTTTTTCACTTAAGACATGACTCTCCTTGTAAAGGTCTTTGTTCCTGTTATCAGTCTTTCAGGATCTTTCTCGAATGCAAGATTACTTCATGCTCGAAAGCTATTTTAGTGTTCAGGGAAAGCTGAGGTTACAATGCGAAATACCCTAGAGTTTTCCCTAAAAGCCTGTTTATTGTTAGACAGTGAAACATGTACCTGGTTCTAGTTCAAAATAGCAAGAGACATGGAGATCATTCCTCTTAGCATTCTCTGCATTCTTATTCAAGTAGCAAGGAGTTTGACCCACAGGCATTTACTCAGTCCTTTGAGGCACTTGATGAATTAAATTTGGTAATCTTTATATACATATAAATTCCTCTAAGAATTACCTGAATGTAATATGCAGCAACAGATCACTGAGAAATAGAAGTTTCTCTTTGCAGCTTAGTGCAAATGTTGCTAGAAAACCTGTCAGCCAAACACTAATATCAGTAGCCAAGTTCCTCTTATCCATGTGCTAGCCACGGCTTGGAAAATAAGCTGTTTTCACATGAAAAAAATCTGTGGTTGCAGGAACACTCAGGTTCCTTACAACTGTGATCTCTGCTGGTGAACTTTACCGTTGTGATATGTGGATTTTGCTTTATCATCACCTTGAAAATGAAAAGGTGAAGTCTGGTGAGGTCCATGGGAAGGGGAAGGCAGCGGATCCACACTGCTGTACGAGGCCAGTCTCTCAGCTGCTTTTGGAAATGTCTTGCTCCTAACAAAGTGAAGACATCTGGTGGACTCGTCTCTTTGTGGCAACTGGCTTCACATTTGCTTGCATTTTATTTTTAATGTCACTAACATCTAACAGATGGACGCATTACTGAAGTGAGTGCATTGGTGACAACTGAAACAAAGGATGAAGCTGGTTTTTAAAATGCAGTCGGGGACACTGTAGCTGGGCACGCATTGCCCTGGATGCAGAGGGCTCCCACCTTGTAGTGCCACATCTGACTTTCTGCTTAGCCTTTCAGTGAGGCATTCTACCATTTCCCAGGAAAGCTGCGTGGCATGGTTTTACTTGTGTCCTGGGAGCACTGAAATGTTAATGTTTGCAAAATGCTTTGAGGCTAAAGCATTATTTAAGTGCTTCCTATTAATTCATTCTCAAACTGTGCTATTTTGATGGTCTTCTGCCGTGTGGCATCACCACACAGGAATATAATTTTTGCAAATATAAGGTATGCATCTGATTGTACTAGCTTAAACCCACAAATGCATTCCAGAAAGGTAACGTGTAAGTGCATAGCAAACGATAGCTTTCACTGGCGTCAGCAGGAAGGCTGAGCTGATTCAAGTTAGCCCTCCTCTGCTGCTCCCCAGTTAACTTGAACTACCTTCTATTCGGTGAAGACAAGAGCACACAGTTACCGCTGACAGATCAATGTGCCCTAGTTCTTCCTTGTCTGAAAATGTCTGTGCCCAAGTCCTTAGGTTTTTAGTTATTTTTCAGATTCAGCTTTCCTGTTGAGCTTTATCTGGTCTTCTTTCTGGGAAGCCAAAGTAATCTTTTAGGTATAAAAGTATCTTGATTACTTAGGAGCATGAGGGGGGAAAAAATCTTGCATCGTTATACGTGTATATGCATAGGGTAATGCTGGAAGTGTTTGTGTGTGTGTCTATATATAGACACAATATATATAAACACTAATGTCCTGCCTAAAGACAACTCAGGTTCTCATGAGCATTATGATATTTGGTCTGGGGTCATAAGGAGAAAAAAAAACCCCAGAAGTGCCCTCCCCGTACTAAAGTCTTTATGGTTGTTGCTTATTTTTAAATCTTAATGTTTTCAGGTGTGGTGTAGGAACATTTCAATCACAAAACCAAAATGAATAATGAGAGAGAACATGAGTGCATCTTATTCAGCTGTGCCGCCTCAACCACTCTCAAGCACTTATAGCACCCATATGTAAATTCGTTGAGCTTTTGGGGACTTAAGGGCACCTTGAACAAACAAAAACAAACAAGCAAAACCCCAAAACCGGAGGGGTGGGGTAAGAGGAGATGCATTGCCAGTCACCCCCCTTCTGTGAGGCTGCATTTGTTGCTTTTAATCTGGGACAGAAGGGCAGTTGCCTTCAGATAAAATTTGTCTACACTGAAGTTTACCTTCAAGTTTAATGTATAATCCATGCTATGCATCTTAGCGTATGCACGTTCTGTAACTGCGTAGCCATACCCGTGCATACACAAACACAGAGCTGTGTATGTGTGGCTAAGGAGATAGAGAACTGGTACATCGTGGAGCAAAATGTTTACTCGTGGCAGGGATTAAACCCCTCACGGGTGCCTAATGCAGCCGAGTGCCGTGTTCCACTGATACATAGCACAGGCTATGCTGCTTGCTTAAGTTATTCTTTTTAAATAGAGATGAAGATGTTTTTGGATTACTTCCCCATCCCTAAAATCCCAGGACACTTGCTGGGGTTTCTTTTGTTTTTGAAGATTTAAGCTGCCTCCATGGGTGGGCTTAGACTGTTTTAAAACGTATTAACATGCGGAGTTATGCCACACTTGAGTATAACTATTTCTGTGCCACAACTCTTGTTGATAGGTATTTCTTTGGTAGAATAGTAGCACTGAAGTATGAGATGACAAGCTGATGGCCAGGCATTTGAAATCAATTAGGGTGCTTTTGAAGGCAGAAGTCTTTGACCTTAGGTTTCGAATCAGCCCTTTGGACTGAATGTTGTGCTTGCACAGGATCAAGCCTGTGACTGGAACAAAGAGGAGATGTTTATATCCCATAATAGGCAAACTGAGTGCTCTAACTAACTGCTTCTAGCAATGACTCTGGTGGCCAGCCTTTTAGGCTTTTTTTTTCTTTTTTTCCATTGTGTCATCTGTAAAAATGTCTGATACGCTTTCCCTGTTATTAAAACACTCAGACCTCAGCGGAAAACATTTGCGTTTTATGCATTTATCTGGGTTAATACATTTGCATATGTTTGTGAATTGTATTTATAAATACACAAAATTTGGAGGGGCTCCGAGTGTGCTATAAGACAAGATCAGACAGTGAAGTGTTTGGAGAAAAAATGGAAGGAAACCAATTCAGAAAGATAGACAAGTATCCACTCAGGTAGAACTAGTGAACTACGGGAACTGAAGATTGGGACCTGGTAGCTCAGTAGATAAAATTGCTTTTGTGACTCAAGAGAACATCACAAAACTGGTTTATCTGTCAGGTTTTTGCTGTTACAAAAATGCATATGCTCTCATGAGATGCACAAATGCAAATACAACAGAGACAAAGCAATTGTACACTGGTTCATATCGGTGAGCAGCCGGAGTGCTGGTCAGCCTCCTGGGTGGATTTGAAGAAACCCACCCACCCTGAAGAGGGTGCAGAGGAGAGCAGTGATGACGAGGAAAGCATGAAAGAGGGAGACTACAGTAGTTCGGTCATTTATCAAGAGAAAAGCTGATTAAAGAGTTAAAGATGATCTTCAAGTAGAAAGCAACTGCTACTAAGGATCTATTATCCACAGTGCAGGTTTTGGTTCTTTCTCTGCTTAAGAAATCCTTTAGTACCTGCTCTTTTCTTCTATTGAAAATATTTACATGCTTTAATTAAGCTTGACTGCTTTAATCAACTGGACAAAATGTTTCCACTGTGGTAAAGGGCACTTTAGTGCTATCTGTCTTCTAACTCAATGTACTGCATGTGTTCAGCCTGTCTGTGAATTAACCCAGCTAGTCGAGTTCGAGT
The DNA here is from genome assembly GCF_000699245.1 of Pterocles gutturalis. NCBI lineage: Eukaryota > Metazoa > Chordata > Aves > Pterocliformes > Pteroclidae > Pterocles > Pterocles gutturalis. Next base: position 26,945 of record NW_010136606.1, on the reverse strand, counting down.
GTGGCCAAAATACAATAGATTGAGCACAGCTCTCACTTAGTAGGAGAAAAACCTCCTGCGGAGAAGTAAAATCATCCTGAAAATCATCCAGCCTTTGTGGAAAAGATGTATTTCTGGCTGAAACTCTAAGGGAACTACTGATGAGCTTGAAGCTAAGCCCAGATACCAGTCTTGGCAAAAACAAAAGCATCAAACTGGGTAAGAGGGAAAAAAATCCAGCAGAAGTGTGTGGTCTTTTCTAATGGAGCAATCTTTTGCATGTTCTCCAGTGCAGAGCAGTATGGTAAAAATGATAGCCTGCAGACTTATACATCATTTGTTTATGGGTATATATTTCCCTTCAGGGAGTGGCATATTTCCCGCCCCCCCCCCTTCACCTCAAAACTTTCTCTTTATGATATTATTTATTTTTTTTTTTCCTACTGAGGAAGGTCTTCCTTGTAGCTGACTTTCTGCTGTTTGCAATTCTGCCCTTGAATAAATAAGTTTCATGAGACTTGAAAGAGAATTTTTTGGAATGCAAACCTGTTTGGGACTCTGGAGCAATTTCAGTAAGTTAAGATGAAATGCTCTGTGTTTGGCTCAGGGTCATTAAATAATTCACTGTACTCATTGCCAAGCAAGGACTATTTCATACACTGTTTTCCTGGCTAAATTCCAACCTGGCTAATTCATGTGCCCACCTAAATTCCTTCTGCATGTTTGAGTAGAGGAGATGATAGTCTTCACTTGCCTCTTTAAAACCCATGTGCCCCATCTGGCTCATGCAGCCTGACTTCCACAGGTGCTTGGTTCATGGGTGGGTAGGTGATAACTTCCATTATGTAAAATACTGCAGGCTCTCTCAGGATGAAAGGTGCTAAATGTATGCAAGTCGTTTCTTATTTTGCTCAGAGCCTGCCAGTTCTGCCTGGGCTGGAGACGTGCGCGACCTGTTCTGACTTTTCCAAAACAGGTTTTAATGTGCACTAAACCCCTTTGCCAGAGCTCCTGCACTGCCTTTTGTTTCTAAATTTACCCTGTTGCACAGCTGATTAGGGAGACAGGAAGCAATATATCTTGAAGCTTTCAGGAGACAGCCCCTCCCTGAAGATGTACTTAGTGAACTGAACATTCAGCGAACAACGTGCGATCGCTGGAGGTTCAAGCCCGGGCGTGCCAAATTAGGTGATACCGTCAAAGAGTTTGTCACTTCCTGCAGAAGTTCACTAGCAATTTTTTTTTTTTTCCCCTCAAATGATTTTATTTTAAAACGCAGACAATATAGTGTTGCTGCTTCCCTCTGCCCTGCGTTGAAGGGATGGGAGTTTGGGGAGTTTGGGATCAGCAGTGTCAGCACTGGAGTTGGTGAAGCAGCATTTCGGTGAGCTTCGGATAGAGGTTTGGAGCTGGGAGTGGTTTTTTGTTTGTCTCCCTTATCATTTTGGCAAATGTCTGAAGAAGTATTGTCTCTCCCTCTTCTATTTTTGGATAGAGGGATGGGAACACTTTGTTCTCTTCAAGTAGTATTTGAGTCCAGTTAGCAAAAAGTCCTTAGCATGCATGTGCTCTGGTCTTGCACAAAAGACAAGACGCCAGCTTCCTGAGGTTATTAACTGTGTGATACCCAGCCTGCGTCCACTGCCAGCAATCAAGATGGCAAATAAGAGATTAAAAATACAGTCATTTCACACGAGCAAGCTTTTCTAGTTTGCTGTGTGTGGAAAGGCAAATGGCGAAACCAGGAATTTGATACTTCTGACTAGTGAAGTAATCACTCGTGAGTGGATGGGTAGAGGTTTCGGACAGGATCACAAGCCAAACCCTGAACTGTAATAGAGCACAGACTTCTGGCAAACCTCCTCCCTTCCTGTGCCTCACCTGGGAAATGGGTGCAGTTAATTTGCCACTATGAAGATAACTTGCTTTATCAAGTCATTTCAAGGTTTTTTTTCTCTTTTTTTTTTCCATTTGCTAGCAAGTCGTTCTTGAAAGGCATTCACACAAAAAAGTAGGGTTAAGAACTACCCGAATATTTCCCCAAAATGCAAAAACTTGGCCCAGAAAGGCTTTCTTGGGAGCCAAGGTGCATTTGGCCCCACCGTTCTCCAGAGGTGTTTCAAGTGGCTTCTCTTGGAGCCTCACTCTCCAACAGTGTCACCTTCATAGGTCTGGCAATGCTTGCATCTGCCACAAAGCTGTGGCACACCAGAAAACTGCCCTGGCAAGCCTGGCATCTCTCGTTTTGTACCAGTGGGTGCCTGGACTCTGTGGTGCTTTAGATACTGTGCAGCTTCTTCTACGAAAAGCAGGAGCAAATCACTACTAAGTCAAATCACAAGTGTAGAAATGAATCATCACAGGTAGTACAGTCCTGGGAAAATTCTCACTGGGATGTTCTTCAACTGCATTTGCTGTTCAGTATAAACCTGTTAATGCTGTTCTGTTTAGAGAGACAAAGGAAACAGAAATCTGTAGTCTCACTACTGAAAAAAATGGTTGCAAAGGTGTAACTAAGCAAGCAGTCATGCCCAGTACAATTACATCAATGAGAGCACAGTCATCCATCTGTTATTTCCCATTAATTTTACTAATCCTGTAAAGCTACCTTAAAGTGTTTTTGCTGAAAGGTATGTTGTTTGATTCATCCATTCAGTAGGTATGTGGAGTCTCATTTACAAATAAATCATTAAGTTACCTTTGCAGTGATACTTTAGGGGAGGGTGTGCTATCCAGGTGTCAGAAATATATATAAATCCTGTTCCCAGGGTATAGTTCAATTATCAGAGCATGACTGTAGTTAAAACTTACAGGACACTGAATTAAGTGCATCCTTCCAGAATATGGATAGATACAAGCAAACATAGAGCCAGCTAATCCAGCATCCTTTTGGAGAGCTGGGGCTATGCCATAAATTGCAAATTAATAATTCAATTGTTGGTTTAGGTCCTATTTTTTTTTTTTCTCTCTGGGGGGAAAAAAAGTTTACCTTGAAGAACAGGCGAGGGGGAGTAGAAGGTGCCTCCTCTGAAAACAATTTCTCCATTTTGCTTGATTTTTTCCCCCTGATTTATGGTATTAATACACTTACATCTATTACTCTCAAACTGCTCCTTGGTTTTGTTTTAAACACTGTAAGAGAATAGCTGAATATCAGCAGAGCCCCCTCTCAGCAGACCTCGAGCTGTCCCCCTGCCAGCACAGGCCATGGGTTTTCATGTGGCGGAGTGAATCACCCTGATCCTAAACATGCGAATTCTGCTTGCCTGCTAGAATTTTAAATCAGCTCGGAGCTCTGCACAACATAATTAAGAGCCATGACAGGGAACTCTAAACATTGCTTCCAGCCTGAAGTAAATCACAGATCTGTGTACGGGACCTCCAAAAAACTGAGTCCAGTTCTGCTTGATGAACACTTCTATGTTTTTAACCTTCCCTTCGCGGTGTAAATTCCACCTTTGTGTTAAATATCTGGGAGGAACTGAAAAGTAATCCGGGTGCTACAATGCTGATCTACTTTGAACCATCTGTGTTCCTGCCAAGGTGCCAGATCCCCCAACAGCCCTCCCTGCATTGTACTCCCCTCAGCAGAGACTCCCCAAAACACAAGGGATTATACATAAAAGCCGGGGATCTCCTCTCCTGCCGGTCGTGAGGTGACTCAGGCCCCAGCAGCCTTGCCTGAGAAAGCCCTCGGAAACCCACAAAGATCCTGCGCTGATGGGATTAATCCAGTAACAAAGGAGATCCCCAAGGAGCTGGTTTTCTGTGGCAGTGCTATATCTGGGCAAGGGAATTATTTTTTTTTTAAGATATCCGTATAGCTGTAGGAAGAGCTGGAGAGAAGTGTGTGCTGAGAGATTTGGTTTGAGGGGTTTGGAGAAGCTGCCAACTCACTCCTGCTGGTGAGATGGTCCTTGTGACACTGGTGCTGTTGAAATCAGCTGTGAAAGCGGTTGCTCTCCAGCTGAAGGTGACTTTTGTTATTTTGTGGCTTTTGTGTGAACAGCAGCTTTTAAGTTTGTGGCTGTGGGGGGGAGAGAGTTCATAAACATCAGACTTGGAGGGAATTTTGCTGTGTTACCAGCTGGGATAATCTCAGTTACTCACTGATGGACAGAAAAAGCTAGGACTTCATCTCTTCTGTTTCACAATAAATGAACAGCCTACAAATTATAACTGATATTTTTGTGTGCTTTTTGGCTCTTCCCATTTTTTCTTTTGCCCTAACCCTGGTACTTTTTCCAAACCCAAGGAATTTGATGGATGCAGCCAGTCTTATCTGAAGCAGTAGTCTTTCCCTTCCTTCCCCCAAACAGAATGGCTCCCTCAACCCACCCGAATGGAAAACTGAAATAAATAAAAACTGTCTCCCAGGAAAGAAGAAAATCCTTGCCAACCGATTTTTAAAGAGATGGAGTTTACACCAGCTGCTCACATGAAAAAGGAAATGTATCCTACATAGCATCCACCAAACCATGGACCCCCAGGTGAATAAGATGATCCCAACATCAATTCAGAAACTTTGGGGCTTTTCAGAGAGTATTGGTAGCAACCACACTAATTTTGAAAAGGTAATACATCAGCATGCACCCAAAATGTACAACCTGGGTATCTTCTTGCCGATGTTTTGAAAACCAGAAGAGATTCTCATCAAATATTACATTTAACTGTGTGCTTGAATGACATTTTTACCAAGTGTTAAGTAAATGGCAGTATATGTTTCTTGGTTTTGTTTAAAAATTTAATTATTCAACCAAATTTTCTCTTATGCAGAGCAGTGCTCAACTTTGATTATGTCCTAAACTGAAGAATTTCCTTTGTCCTCAAACCTTTGTCTCCTAAAAAATAATCTAGCTATAATAGCCAAGGGGGAATGTCCATTTATAAATGTTTTATTGCTTCATAAATGCCACTATTAAAATTTTGTAAAGGCCAGAATCTCAAACAGAAGAAAACATATAGATAAGACATCAAAAAAAAATCCCAGCTCAGTAAAAATCTGAATAGTATTTACGAGCTTAAAAACATAGAATCATAGAATGGTTTGGATTGGAAGGGACCTTAAAGATCATCGAGTTCCAACCCCCCTGCCATGGGCAGGGACACCTCCCACTAGCCCAGGTTGCTCAAAGCCTCATCCAGCCTGGCCTTGAACCCCTCCAGGGATGGGGCATCCACAGCTTCTCTGGGCAACCTGTGCCAGTGCCTCACCACCCTCACAGGAAAAAATTTCTTCCTAATATCTAATCCAAACCTGCCCTCTTTCAGCTTAAAATCATTGCCCCTCATCCTACTACACTACATCCTAACTACACTCCCTGAAAAGAGTGCCTCCCCATCTCTCCTGTAGCCCCCTTTAAGTATTGGAAGGCTGCTATTAGGTCTCCCCACCTCTCTCAGCCTGTCCTCATACAGGAGGGGCTCCAGCCCTCTGGTGATCTTCACGGCCCTCCTCTGGACCCGTTTCAACAGGTCCAGGTCTTTCCTGTGCTGAAGACCCCAGAGCTGGATGCAGTGCTCCAGGTGGGGTCTCACTGGAGCAGAGAAGAGGGGGAGAATCACCTCCCTCAACCTGCTGGTCACACTTCTTTTGATGCAGCCCAGGACATGGCTGGCTTTCTGGGCTGCAAGCGCACACTGCCACGCATTTAACTTCATTTAACCTTTTTAATAGTCAGGGCAAAGAAGGGCTTTTTTAGCTTAAGATTTCCTGGATCTTAATATATTTGATTTCTGTCAAATTTAACTTTAGCTTAATTATTTTTAGGTTCTGTTTGCTTTGGAACTATTCTAGCATCCTAAGCTATTTTTATTTTGTTCATGATGCATACTTACAAATTTAATGTGGTTACTTTAGCTTTTTTCTTTAATCGTTAAAACTTTAATGCCACCAATGTTCAAACAGGAAAACATGCAAACTGTCATTTGTAATGACATAAAGAAAAGCATCAGCCTCCTAGGTTGATTGATTTCTTTTATGATAGATTAACCAAATTCTTGGTAACTGTTTTTTTTTGTTCTGCAATAGTAAATAAAGAAGAAATCTCTCTGGCAGCTTAAACTGTATCTTCTGCTGCTGAAGTGGGCTCAGTTTCCTCCTTCCCTTCTCCTATTCGCTTATATATGAAGAAAAAGGAGGGAAAGCACTGCAGGACAGCCTTAGATCTGCTTCCCTCCCAATGCCCAGGCAAAACATCACCTGCCCATATACAAGGGGAGAAAAAGCCTTTGAAAGCACCTCAGGAGGCAGGCAAGGTTCATTAAGGAGTAATATTCCTCCATTACGACGAGTCAATGCTGAAATGCCATGAAGAGTTGCCATGCTTGGTACTGCTGAAGATGAACGCTGAGGGGAACCGGCAGAGCCCTGGCTTTCAGGTGATGCTCTTGCACAGGGACATTTGGGTTCTTGGCTACGTGATGTGCTTATTAGGGACCATGTCACCTACTGCACCACCGGACTGAAAGAGGAAGGCTCAAGAGATGACGAGGTCCTCTGTCAGCCTCCAGAGAGTGCTGCTGGATGGGACCCTGCTCACCTCAATGGCCTTGTCTCCCTGTGGAAACTTCCAGGAGACCTTGAAAAGTTCCAATAGTTTTTCACATCTTTGTAAAAATCATGGCCCCAGTCATCACGAGAGACGTGACAGCTCCATTTTAAACTAACCAAAGAAGATTTGCAGAATGAAAAATGATATTGACTGAAACTTTGGCACTCTGACAGCACTTGGGACTTGAATGGAATTGAAAAATAAATACATTCAGCACTGAGTAGGCAATGAAAGCCTTACCTCAGGATTATTTGGTTTGTAATTTGTCCCACACAAAGAGCATTGTTAATATAGCCAAGTTAGCACAGGAATGACAGATTGAAGGCTGCCAGGCAATCCTACCCTGCCTTCTCACAGATATTATTTATGATTTTTCATTTTAATATAGTCTTCAAATAAATATGGCTACTAATCATCTTCCCTACAGAAGCACATAATGAAAATATTCAGTGAATGAGCAAGCAACCTATACTATGTAAATGGAGCTTGGAGCCAAGATTACTTTTTGAAAGACGATGTTACTTCAGATTTTCTTGTTCCAATGCACAATAAAAAATCACTTTGAGTTTTTCTGTTGTAAAACTTTGAAAACAACTGTCCAAGATCAACTGAAAAAAAATATTATATATATTTATCTATATCTTTGCACACTCTGTTTTTGTTTCTGAATTTTGTTTCATACTTAACTGCATTTTTTTTTTTCCTTAGGAACATCCCCACTTCCTGGATCAAAGCTCTGCCAAGGCAGGTCCCTGTCACCAGCCATGGACAACAGCAGAGAGGCTGGAAGCACAGCAAGACACACATGTATACATATCTGCTTGAAGTCCAGAATATAGAAACATTATTACAGACCGCACTCTGTGAGTATGGTGTACAAGCCCTGAATGCTCCCCTGACACTTAGCAAGTATTTCAGTATTTGCTACTTCACGTGGCAAAGAGTTACACTGTGCTTTGCCTAATTAACTGTAGTGCAAATAGCCGTTGCATCCTACTCGTCTTGAACCTGGTCCCTGATAATTTTATTTGATTTTTGTATCAGAAGAGAGGGTGAGGAGTTGTTTCTTGTTCTTTTTCTTCCCAACACTTTTTGTATTTACATTTAATCTTTTTTTCTTAGTCCTCTCTATTTTTGAGGTGAAAAACTCTACCTTGTGAAATTGGTCCCAAACCTCCATGCCCTTGTAGCTCTTCTGTGAACTTTTCAATTTCTACACTATCACTTTCAATGGAGAAAATGACCCACAGATTTCCAGATATGAGCCCACTCTGGACTTCTCCAGTGAGTAACGTTGTCTCCTCCATCCTCCAGTCTCTGTAACTTGCAACCCATTGTGGTCAAGCTGATCAAACTGGAACATACTGACCTTAATAAAAGTTATCACTTAAATGTATTTTAACAATGGACAGCTGAGAACAGTACTTTCTAGGAATAAGGATGGAAATGGTGGAAAAATCATTCCTGGGGCTTTCCCGTATTCCTGCTTTTCAATAATGCTTACTCCTGGGGCATTTCTGTGCCCAGCTACGTTATGAATATTTTCTACACCATGCTTTGAGATCCAAGCTCTTACCACTAGGTGGTATTGTATTGTATTGTATTGTATTGTGTTTTGTTGTATTGTATTGTATTGCTTTGCACTGCTTTGCATTGCGTTGCGTTGTGTTGTATTGTTGTGTGCTGATGACATCAATCAGCTCTGGGTGATGCTGAGCCACCTCTTGATGGGCAAGTTCATGATGCAGGACACTCCCCTGGAAACTTGAAATGCTGATTTGAAGGAAAATAAAGATCATCACTGAGCATAAATTAAAGAATAAGAGTAAATATGCATTGTTGTTTGGTGTGCAATCATCTCAATAAACTTTATACGTCAAAAAAGGCATACATCTAAACTGAACTAATCCTTGTCCCCACTTACAGTGATTAGAGAGATAACAGTGCTTTTGGGACAGCCAAAGTAAATGTCTAAACTGAGTTAGATCAACAGTGCCCAGTTATCTCCATTTGCTGTAAAGGAAACTGATGCTCACTTGTTTGGATGCAGGTGTCTAAGGTCAGCTGGGAGGAACCCAAACCCTTGGGACTGAGTTGACTATATCTAGAAAAGACAAGAAAGTGTTGTGCTGTTTTGCTGCTGAGGTCTCTGTGTCCATCTCCCCTCGCATGGAGAGGAGGAGGAGGCAGCTGGAGAAGGTGTTCAGGATGACACTGGGAACTAGGCCTTGGGCAGCACCAGGGATGACAGAGTTGTTGTAGGAATAGTCATTTGGGATGCTACGGATAAATCTGAAGGTGAGCAGGGTCATTGGTGATGTGGGGGTGACTGAGGCATGAGAGCGTAGGGGCTACAGAATAACTAGGTTAATGCAAGAGCTAGAAGGGCTCTGCGGTGCTGTTGCTGGAATTACTGGGAGGATGCTGGGATATTCAGGTGATACTGGGGGTTTGAGGCCTGAGGGATAACAGCCACTGGTATCAGGAAGATGCTGAGGTGCAGAACATGCTGGCATGACTGGGATAGAGGTTGTTTCATGAGGACTGAAAATATTGAAGTGAGGAGCTGGTGGGGATGTGAGGGGAGACTGGCTGCTGACTTGGCTGGGGAAGAAAGAGATCATTAGGACATGAGTAAGGATATGGATATGGCCATTGCTTCTCACCTTTTTTCAAGTTCTTCCTCTATAACTGCTTCAGGGCCTGCAGCAACTCGTGATATTAGGGCCTTTTATCATCTCTGCGGCCCAGCCTGGTGACAGCTGCTCTTTCTTCTCTGCCGCACTGCAAGGAAGGGAGCAAGGACAGCCAGTCTGGCCATGCACCATGTCTCACTTGTCATCTCCGCCGCAGCGTTGGGGGACTGTGTGCAGGACAGACGACAGAGACGTCGGCCCTGATCCCCAGCTGAGGTACTCCACCAAGAAGAAGCACTAATGCATCTCCCTGGTGCAGAACTGAAGCTTTAGACCCAGCCAAGGAACAGGAGTAACAGGTTTCCAGCCGGTGCAGAAAGCCCCTGCAAGCAGGAGTAACCACACGTGCCAGTCGACTTTTAGATTTATGCTGGTAAAAGAGGAAGTGGGTGACCTCTGCTCTGGGTTCTGGAAAGGACATCATAGCTATCACCAAGATTTTTTGCTTCCCTCTCTCTTCTGTTCTCCTTCCTCCTCCTCCTGACCACCGTGCTCCTCTTGTCCCGCCAGTAACCCCGCTTCAGGATCCTGGGCTCCTGGCTAAGCTGGGGTGCCAGTATTTACCTTTCCAGTTCTTTATGTCATTACAGTTTTATTCTCACTGGTTTGTAATCACAGAATCATAGAATCATTAAGGTTGGAAAAGACCTCAAGGATCATCAAGTCCAACCCAACACCACCTAACTCACTAAACCATGTCCCTAAGCACCACATCTACACGTTTCTTGAACACCTCCAGGGATGGTGACTCAACCACCTCCCTGGGTAGCCTGTCCCAATGTCATTACAGTTTTATTCTCACTGGTTTGTAATCACAGAATCATAGAATCATTAAGGTTGGAAAAGACCTCAAGGATCATCAAGTCCAACCCAACACCACCTAACTCACTAAACCATGTCCCTAAGCACCACATCTACACGTTTCTTGAACACCTCCAGGGATGGTGACTCAACCACCTCCCTGGGTAGCCTGTCCCAATGTCACTCACCCCCAAGCCTGTAGTGTTGCAGGGGGTTGTTGTGACCAAAGTGCAGGACGCAGCACTTGGCTTTATTGAACCTCATACAATTGGCCTCAGCCCATTGCTCCAGCCTGTCCAGATCCCTCTGCAAAGCCTCCCTACCCTCAAGGAGATCAACACACCCGCTCAGTTTGGTATCATCAGCAAACTTACTGAGGGAGCACTCAATCCCCTCATCCAGGTCATTGATAAAGATGTTAAACAGGACAGGCCCCAAAACCGATCCCTTTTCACCTGGCTAACTCAGGCCCTGCTCACACCCATGTTCACCCTGAGCCCCCAGGGCAGCAGCGGCCAGGTGCCCGCCAGCAGGTGACTGGCCCTGCCTAGGGAGCAGTGTGGGGTGCAGGCAGCCTCCAGCTCTGTCCCCGCCAGGGACAGTCGTGCCAGGGCCTGGAAGCTGGCAGGGGACGCAGCGCGCCCTGTGCTGACACAACCCTCTGCAAATTCATCTGCCAAGCCGACAAGTCTCTGCTGAAGTACGTGAGCTGAGAGTTTTTAAAAACACATTTATAACTTGGCTATGTCTTCTGGCATCGGGGTGACCTCCCCCCTCTTTTGCCAAATTTCAAACTCTTGCTCAAATAAACGGTTGCCTAATCTTGCCCTGAAAACCACAGAGCCATTTTTTACTGAAACTGCCCTCCCCTTTCCTCCTCCTAAAAGAAAATGGAGGGGGAAAGAATCAGCCTGAGGCCAAGCCTCGGCAGAAGACATTTCAGCCCAGATGAGTAACCTCTAACAAACTTACCAGCAACGGTGGTAATTCCAAGCAGTGCTACCAACTCTATCTGCAATGTGCATCACCCAGAAAAGGAGGGAAGTGCATAAATGGTAAAGATAATTTTACATAACCTGAAGAATTGGATGCATGCCCTGGAGTGTCTGTTTCTCATCCTATTTCATCTATCGTTAGCGTCCCTTCGCTGCTTCTTGCAGTCGTGCTCTTCCCCTTCTGCAGTTTCTGCCATCTGGAACAGTGTTCTTGTATTCTTCTGTCAACCCTCTAATGTCAGCTTTCAGTTAAAGACATATCTGGGATCCTTTGTCTTTTGCTCTTACTTTTCTCCTCATTCTGTTAATATTAATCTCTGAAATGAAACTCAGCTGAAAATATTTGGGGTTTGTTTTAAAAAGGTTTATAAAAAGGAGGCAAATCTACACATACATATGATCCTGAATACATTAACATTTATGATACTGACTTTCACTGGGCAATTTATGTAAAGCTATTTCCTGATCATGAACCATTATTTAAATATGAAGAAGTCAAAAAATCAGTGGGGAAAAACCATGGACATCTTAGATTAGATTAGCTCCATTTTAAAAACATATCTTTAGTAAAATGTAGTCTGTTCCCAAAATCAGAAATATTTATAGACACTTCATTTCACTCATTGCCTATTTTTTTTACGATTTTTTAAACTGCTGATGCTACAAAAAATCTCCACATGAGAAGAAAGGAAGAAGTATTAAGTTACAATTTAGAACAGGAATGAGCTTCAGATAACGCCAACTAAATAAACTGATACAGGGGTCTCTAACCCCCATCTGGGGACACTGTTTGAATCTCATTTATATAATCTCCAGATTTAAGCTTAGAAGTAAGATAATAGATATGAGTGGCATATGTAGTAGAGTATATTGCTCACCAGCCACACAGGATAACCTATCTACAGGTCGACTTGCTCATCCAGCTCTTGCTTGGATTCACAGAGGGTTAAAATTCTGCCCAGACAGTTGTAGGAAGGATTCAGCCATTTCACAACTGTAAATCCAGGAGACAGGTTTGTTATCTAATTGTATATCTTGCATAACCCAGGCTGTGGGGCTTCCCTGGATTGATGTTTACTCAATTAAACCATCATCTTCTTGAAAAAGCAATACCCAGGCACAATTTTATGGTAGGTCTAGGTACTTCACACGCTGCTCCCCCAGTTATGAGCCCCCAGTTTTTGCACCTGTAATGCTTTCAGGCTAACTATGGATGTAACTTGTGAGCACTTAAAATTACTGACATAGCTGGTTCCTTCTCAATGGTGATGAGTCCCTGTGATGTGGAGTTACCCAACTGGTTGGTAACACCAGCAGTTTAATCACAGTCATACTAATGGACATCTCTGTTACCCAACAGGAAAACTTCTTCCTCACTGCGATGAGAACTGCTCCACCAGCTACAAATGAAAGGAATATTTGATTTGAAAATAGTCTATTACATTTCAATAGCAGGCTCGTTTACATAATTTGCTGTTAAACTAATTTATCTACTAATTTACCATCTACTAATCAAGGTAACTACCTGGATTTTCTGTTAGTGAAAATCTCTTTTCCCACTGGCTTGGAGCAAAGGGAGCACACTGCACTGAGGGGGCCTTTGCCTTTGCACAGCTGTTGAATCCTGCTTTGGAGATGTTTGCAGACACCATCGGAAAGGTGACTGAGACAGGACAATAAGAATTGCAGGAAGTTCACATTTTTCTTTATTTATGGGTTTATGATTCAGAACTCTCTTTGCACACTTTACCTTTCCGGTTTCTTCACTCACTGTCTTCTAGAGAAGGCACATGTAAATTGGGTGGTTTGGTAGGTGACACGGGGGGTTAGAGAGATGTGGTGGGGTAGGATGACACGATGCACATGGGGTGTGGGGAGCTGTTGGCTGGGTCTCGTTCTGCTTCCTTTCCCTGTCTGTTTTATGTTTGACAGCTATTGGATGGTGCTTGTGTGAAACAAGCTCAGAAGGAGAATGGTTAATTGCTTGTTGGTGCCTCCTGGGGAGGATCGGAGCCCAGAGGGGGCTGGAGAGGTGGGGAGGCACTCTTTATCAGGGAGTGGAGTGAGAGGATGAGGGGTAATGGCTATAAGCTGAAAGAGAGTAGATTTAGATGAGACATTAAGAAGAAATTTTTACTGTGAGGGTGGTGAGGCACTGGAACAGGTTTCCCAGAGAAGCTCTGGACGCCCCATCCCTGGAGGGGTTCAAGGCCAGGCTGGATGAGGCTTTGAGCAACCTGGGCTAGTGGAGGGTGTCCCTGCCCATGGCAGGGGGGTTGATCTTTAAAGTCCCTTCCAACCCAAACCGTTCTATGATTCTGTGATTCTATGATCTCTGAAAAGTACTGCAGTGGGTAACTCAGCCTGAGGGCTTGAGCCAGCCACGTGGCGAGAGGGGTAAGAGAGACCCGAGCAACATCTGCACTTTTTAAAGCCTTCGTACCCCTAGTACAAGTACTCCTTCGTACTCATAGCACAAACTCTTTGGTTTCCTTAATGTCATTGCTAGGCAAGCTGGAACAATATCTTAATTGTATTCAAACACATAGGTGGACCTAGGTTTCTGTACCCCTTTTCCCATTAATGTGATGTACCGGGACAGCTGTAGGGTAGCACAAGCTCTCCTTTAATCAGCCTTGTTCCAAGGGAGGCCTGGGAATTGCAAGGTCACAGATGCAGGCTTGTGAAACTGTTGAATGAATCAGGCAGGAACAGGTTTGTTTACACAGAAAGCTGGTACACAAACAGCTGGGCAAGGCAGAAGGAGGAGAGACAAAATGCAGACACTCTGCTCCAGCCAGAGCCAAGATCAAATATACTCTCTAAACAAGCTTGGTAATGGATCTTCCAGATGTTGAGAACCAGGTGTAAAAGATGATTTATGTGCTTACAAATTGAATGTTGTAAAGCTAGACTTTAAGGAGCTTCCCATGTGGAAAGGAAGCTGGGCCCCACCTTAGTCACCCACCTTCCCTGCACAGAGCATTGAGGAAGACTCAGGATGATCTCAGAGGGATCCAAAATGCAAACACGCAGAGCAAGAGCCACCTGATACTAGGCTGTTTTGTGGATAGCTACTTGGAACGAACACGCAAGAAGTTCTAGGGACAAGCACAGATTAAAATTTTGCTGTTCAGGGTTTTCATCGCCTTTATTTACTTAGGGTCCATAGGTCAGAGGTTTCCCTGGCAACCCAGCTGTCTTTGCAACTCATTTATTTCCTGGAAGAAAGGCTCAAGATTATTTTAGAAGAGAGAAAGCAGTTGAGGTTGCTGTGATAGGGCATATTGCATGGGATCTAATGCACTTATTTGCTGATTTTGAGCAATATCTTTGTCCCCATGTGTTCGGGTCTTCAGTCCCACGAGTTGCACGGTGCCCATGAGCATGTAAGAAGTTGTTTTCTTGTGACTGCAAATCGGTGCCACCAGCTGAAGAAGGTGACCCAGCCCTGGCATCTGGGCCATCATGCTGGCTCACCTGACCTAGTGGCCTGCTCCACAGTTCGTAGCCCAGCATGCAGAGGACCTGTTGTAAATTGCCTCCTCACTCTGAAGGGTTAAATAAGTACAACCAACGTGTCTGGGTTAGAGATAACTTAGAATAACACCACGATTTGCCAATCTTCTTATAGCTGCTTGGACTATCAAGCAGCCCAGGATATAGAGTGCTGGGGCTGAAGACACGAGTGTCTCCTCTGGTGTGGGAGAGTGGCAGGTAGGTAGGAGGTGGCTTTTCCTCCACCAAACCAGCTTAACAAGCAAAGCAGTAGTCAGGCTTCTCTTGCTTTCTTTAGAACCATGACTAGTTATCTTTGGTTGCATTATTTTGGACTTAGGTGCTCTGATCTCTTATAAACAGCTGAGAAATTTACTGCCGAACCTGGCTCTGAGTGTTCGCTCGAGCTCCAGAGGTGTGTGGGTGGGGTGAAGAAGTACGTGACAATGGTTAGCAATAACTAGAATTTGTAGCCTTTGAATCTCTAAAGGGGATTTTTTTTCCTCCTTCATTCAAAGCTGAGAGAACCCGAGATATCAGCCGTCTCTCAGATGCTTCTATTTTAAGCAGGCTGTATGTGATAAGCAAGCAGCAAACACACTGTTAAATGTGGAATTTGCAGAAAGGGTGCACGGAGTCTGCCCTGCACTGGTTCCAGGAGAGCTCTGTCGGCTGCAGCGGCGTGTCGGGTATCCCAAAGGATACTCACCAATTGTCCCAGTGTTAACCTTTCATAGAATGTATTTCAGGAGTGTTGCCTTTCCTTGTCTCCCACACCATCATGCAGATCCCCCCTCAGAAAGGAGCCATCTCTGCCTGCTTCCCGCCAGCTCAGTGAGGAAGGACACCGAGACCCCCGGCACGGCGCAGGCCACCACAGCCGTCCCGCCGCAGAGCTGCTGCAAAAGCGGCCTGTGCTTTGTGCTTCCATTTTCTCCCTGGCTTATCTCAGCCAACAGTAAATGCTTCGGCAAAGAGAGAGCACGTGCATTTGTGGAATAGCACAAAGGGCTCTGTAGGCTGTGGTGTAATCCAAAGAATAGATCCATCACAGATAAGTCACAGCAGGCAGAGTTGGCCAAAGGTTTAGGCAGAAGTGTGCCAGTAAAGTACAGAGAATGGGAGCGGGGAGGGCGTGAGTGCACTTTTATCTAATTCAACAAACTATCTTATCTGGTGCCAGGGGAAAGCAGTTCTTAGGTAGCTACAGCTGCTACATGTCTTCATATATCTTCTGGGAACAGCACTAAAAGCTGTCCAAGGCCAGCCACCCACAAGAGTTGCTGTCTAAAAGCCCCGCAGAACAGCTAGGGCATAAGAAACATTTTGAAACATTACATTAAGGGTTTTTTTCCCTGTGATTTAGGGAACGACCCACTGATTTCAAGGAAGACACAGAACTGGCAAATACCAAGAAATATCTGAGCTATTTCTGAGGCAACTGAAATTCTGTATTACAAATTACAGATTTTTGTTTGTTTTTTCTGTTACATTTATATTTATTACAGATATTATGTTTGCATTTACAGATCTAATGTTTTCTGGAGTCACTTTCTAGATTCAGGGCAGTGTAACAAAAAAGCCTGATTTGGTGACGAGGTGTATGAAAGCTTCCCAAGACACTTGTTGATACGAAGAAGACCATGGGTAGGAGTGGAGCCCTGCTGCAGGCTCCACCCTGCAGTGGGGCCATTGCCTGCCCGGGGCCTGCCCAGGACACCCACTCATCCAGGCTCAAAAATGAACCTTTTTTTCCCTTATTTGTCCACTCGGTGGTGCTAAAACAACACCAGCTTTTTTTTTTTTTTTTTTTTTTCCTTCATTTTTTCACTGCTGTGTGTCAGGCAGTCTGTGCTCTTCAGGGATGTTCAAGTCACTGCTTTAAAAAACTACTTCTGCAGATCCAATAGTCAGGAAACCTAATTAGCTCCCTGGGTGGCTGCTGCGTACCCTGGTGCTTCATTTCCAATGGAATGGAGATAAGCGACTCAAAAGTCTCGTCATGCCCAGCTACATAGGAAGAGATTAGCAAAGCCACGATCTTTTGTTCTAATGTTGATTATAATTTATTAATTTGGGATTCTGTGTTGTTTTTAGAGAAAAAGTGAATGGGGTAACGTCACTATCAAAACTACTTTTGTTTTCAAAACAAGTTGACAGAGAAGAATTGACGCTGCTAGGCAAAGTCTGCAGGGAAAAAACATTTTTTCTGTTAATCAACTGATATGAGAAAGATGGGTGAAAAAACCAAAGTTTAATCTGTGACACGCAACTCTGTTCAGGTTCAATTATTTTTAAACTGGTGTGTGAGATGAGGCTTGAGCCTCAGCATCCAGCACAGAGTCCATCCCGTGTGGAGCAGCACACAGCAAGAAGGATCAGTATTTGAACAGCCAGAAATTATTCCTGATCCTAATTCTCCAACGCTCACAAAATGGCAAGTGGCTCAGTATGTCTGAAGGGGAGGGTTCTCTGAAGTTAAAATTGGTGAGAAAAACCTATCTAGCATGTGATGTGATTACATTTATTGTATTCATTCTTGTAATATAACCCTGTGTGAACAGTTGCTATAGTATCTCTGAACTCTGGGTTTATGACAAAACTCCAGGCATCCCCAGCACTCATTGGCACACAGGTGGTTAAATCCTTGCAGACAATGCTGTACTTTGTTCTCCCTCTTCATACCAATTTTTACCTTATTAACTTCCTGCTGCTTTTGCCAAGACAGGTTGGACTAGATGACCCTCGAGGTCCCTTCCAACCTGGTGTTCTGTGATTCTTTGATTCCTGCGACCAGAAGCAGTGATGGGGGTTAATGGCCTAATTTATAGCTTACGACCTGCTGATGTGCACAGACCTCTTAATCGTATAAATTCTGTGTGAAGAGCCCAAGAAACCAGCTTATGTTCCAGGAGGGTGGCCATGTGCCAAGGACACGACCACACTGTCCTCTGCACCGGGTACCACGCCGGATGCATGTGGGTGACACTGAGTCAGGCAGTGCCTGCACTCTGCCAGGGCTGGAGCTCCTCCTCTTCACAGGCTGCCCAGGAAACACAGATTTACCTGAATCTTGGCTTCTCCTGTATTGTAAGTCAACAAGACCCCGTAACTTCTCCTCTTTCAGGGAGAGAGATGACTGTTTGTGGCTCCCTTTTGGGGCATAGATGGGGGAAGCATGGCCTCGTGGGCTCCACGGTGGCTGGGTACAGGAGGTGATGGGGTGAAGACTAGGGATAAGGGGAACACCAAGGGGAAGGCAAAGGAGCAAGTCTGTCTGTGTCACTGCCCTATCTTCACAGCAGCTTTCCATAGAGGTGTGTGGTCTGTAGCACTTACGATGACCGTAGCTACCCTGATTCCCGTGGGATTGACCTTCCCTGTCAAATAAACTTCTGCTGGAAATGCAGATGTTCCCCGCACAAACTCTCTGGCTCTGCAGCAGTGGTGTGCCTCTCTCCTCTAAATCCTCGGCTCCATGGGCTGGGGAGATCCATCTTCAGCCCATGAACTCTCACATCCCTTCAGCCTCAAAGATGATACTCTCAAACTTTGAGGGTAATCCTGCCAAATTTCCTGCCCATCCCCCCCTGCTCCCAAAAGCTCATTCCCCAGAAACCAATCTGAAACTTCACTGAGGATTCCACTGAAGCCTCTTTGGCAATAAAATCCCACTGTCACGCCGCATGATAGATCATACTCTGGAAAATGCAGCCCTTGGTGGGAACAGCCAGATCATTTTGATTAGCTTGACTACTTGCCTTGTGAAATCTGGCAGCACGCCACACTTTGTAAGTGTGTCAAAAGTTAAAAGTTCCTATGTGTCTGAACCCGCCCGTAGACTGCTCAGCCTTCCAAAATCCTGATGTGTAAACACACTCTTGTGCTCTTCTGCAGGACCACCCTGCAGATGAGCAGTTCATAGCCACGCTCTCTCTCCCCGTCTGGCTACCCAAACAGCAGTCACCTGCTGCATTTTACCTGTTGGACATACAGAATGAGGACAAGGTGGCAGAACTGCTGCTAATGCGTAAGATGCAGCTGCCATGACTGGTGGGTACCTGGATTTTCATGCTCAGAAGCGGCAGTGGGGATAGCAGTGCCCTGAGCCGCAGGGAGGAGCAGCCCAACCCCAGAGAAGGTGCTTGCTGCTAAGAAGAGGCTCTCTGGGACCAGTGCATGTGGCTACCCAGCCTGGGCCTTCTGGGCTGGTGTTTTATGAGCTCATGCTTGCCAAATGGACATCTACAGAGAGTTTCTAGTGTCCTGCTAGGAGTATACTATTGTCATATCTCATTCTGTGTAATTATTCCAATAAAACAATGACCCTTTCTTGATTATCTTCTAAAAAATCCCACCCCAAAGCAATGCATTTTTTTTTTTAAAAAACAAGCTCAGAGATTTTGAATCTCTGCTCCAGAAGGGAACATTTCAGTTTCATTTCTCTGCAGTTCTATCAAATCCTGTCCTCAAAGAAACAAAAGTGAAAATGGACAGAAACAAAAAGACAAAGGTATTTGAAGATTTGCTGTTTGATTTTCTGTGCTGTGTGACCTACCCATCACTTCCTGCTGTAGAATTTCTTGTACCTTCTGCTGCTCCTACAAACGGCAGCAGAGTGGCCCAGCCAGACCACAAGTCCGGTTCATGGGAATAGCTGTTGGGTTCCTGCCTTTGATAGATAAATCACACATTGAAAAGCATGCAGATCTGCAGCAACCATTAACTTATTTATCCTTTTCCCTCATCCACTGATTTTAGTTACATTAGCCTCCTACGATATTACAGAAAAATGAGATTAAAAACACAAGATTTGGTTTTTGTTATCTGTCCTCATAGCCTCAGAACACACTTGCTAGCAACTTAATACTCTCACCTCCTTAGCAATTAACAGAGAGAAAAAGGTGCTTCAGGGTGATATGCATGTAATCCATTTTAAATGTCTTATTTCAGGATTTAATATAAAACACACCTTAAAAGTACCTTTTTTGTTTTCATTTGACTATAAAGACTGACCAGCTCATATATATGTAACTCTTCTACAGCTCCCTACATTTTACTAGATGATTCTCTCTTGCTAATTGCATCATTGTAACCTTTGTCCTCCTCTTGCCTGACATTCAGATTCTGCACCCTTTTTTGGTGGTTCCTAGGAGTTTTGTTGGTCAGCAGCTCCTTTTGTTTTCAGAGCTGCTGTAGCATGCCTGCCTTCTATAGCTTTCCGCAGTGCCTGTCATAGTGTTATATTACAGCAGACAAACATGCATTGCTTTGCAGAGGCTTGTCTTTTGTTCTATTTATTGAACAGGAGAAATTGGTTTACAGTGAATGTTGTAGCTTATCTTTGCCTATAAAAAAGACATAGGCTTTCTTCCAGGGACTGGGCAAACACACTTGTAATGTGGGAGGCCCGACAACCTGCAAATGATGTAGCTGACAACTCATCAGCTGAAGAGTACTTATGTGTAATAACTAAAGGGACAAAACAACATTTGAAAAACAGGATATTGTACAAATGTGTTCATTTTCTGTGGACATAAGATTGGCATTGGCTAGAAAGGAACTGACCGGAGGGGGGAAAGAGATTTGAAAGGACAGAAACAAAAGAATAGCACTCACAATGTATATGTATTTCAATCTACAAAGCCTTGGCCCGTAAGTCTACATGTCTGGATGCAAGATTGAGCAGCTTCGTATGTACATGCAGTGTTTCACTTCAAAACAAATTAATGTTTTAAATACTCCATAGGAGCCAGCAGAAGGGAAATCACTGTGGTAACACTGAATGTGCTAAGGTCTGAAGTATGCTGCATCTTTTACAGCGATTGCTGCATATTGAGAAATGCAGCTTCAGAAGCGGTAACCTCGTGAACTGCCTAGGCATGAATACCACTATTGTTTCCAAGTAAGAAAAACAGACCCACAGAAAACAGAGAAATTCCTACAGCCTTGGGCCAATGCCAAACTGTTGTATACTCTTTCAGCGCAAGATAACCTGCTTAATTTTGGGTATGTTCTCACGGTACCTTATTTTATGCTTATAACTGAGTGGCCAAGTGAAGGAGACAGTGTTCTGGAGACCTACAGCATGTGTTTGACAAATCTCAGACACAAACCAGGTTCATACTTAGCTATCCATTCAAAACTGTATTAGGAAGAGCTTTGAGACAGGATACAAGTTAACTTTCTCTAAAATAAAACCAAGGAAGTAATAAGGAAGTGGCAAGAAGGCCAGTACCAAACCCCAAGATGTTGGTACTTTATTCAGACTTGCCTTTGCACTTCTCAAAGTTCAGGTGGTGCTAGAAATAATGTAGTGTGCTTAAGGCTTCAAAACATTTGCTACTGAGACATACAGACTTCCTCTGTGCTAGCCCTTAGATGGTAATTTAATCTCCACTATTACTGGAGCCTGAAGTACAGCACCTTGAATATCAGAACTGGTCTTATCTTCTTTAAATATGTGCCTTACTCTCAGAGCAGGACAAAATACATCTCGTGTCTACTTATGAATTAATGTTTTCTAAAGTAATGACCTCTTAAAGCCTCCGAGGCTGGGGCTTCATTTTCCAGATGCTGTACAAGCATATTTTAACAGTTTTTCCTTTTTGTTGAAAATATGGTCTCCTTGCTTTTGTGCGTTAGCAATGGGGTGTTTATTTTGTGTCATTAATCTTGCATAATGGAAGGACAGGAGAATCTTACTTTGTCCTCTTTCATGTTCTTTCATCCCAGTGATCTTTAGGACAGTGCTTTTCCAGCTGAAAATGGTCTCTCTCTGCTGAAATTCCTCAACACAGTAACAAAGGACCCTTTGCTCCTCCAAGGCTGCTGTATCCTTGTCTCGGCAGCACTGTGGGGTAAGGGACTCAGCATCTAGCTCCCACTCCCCGAGCCAGCTGCACTCACTAGCACTCCAAATTTCTGGCTCAAGAATGTTTCTATTTGGATGCAAACTTTTTTTTTTTTTTTTTTTTTTTTCTTCCACAAAAAGCTGTGTTCATAAAATAAGGACTTGAGTGACCTTTTGGATTATCACAATTAATAACACAGGCCCAGATTATTGTATTAGAAATCCAGACAGCTTCCATTGCATAAACAGATTATCTGCTACCTGAGACGTCTGGTACTGGCTGGTACTGGGATAGATGGATTTTAGGTCAGTGTAGCCACTGGTAGATGCTCAATTAAGCCCTGTCAGCATGTTCTTTGTTTTGAGTCTGAGGTGGTCCTTCTGAATGAGCACACCAGGAACGGAGCAATTTTCTTTCCTACTCCACCAAACAAAATAAAATAAAAAAGTTCAGCATGACATCTAGTGTGTGTTGTTTAGCCTGATTTTGGCGTCTTGTTTATGCAATCATTTTTTGTACAAGAATTTATCTCTCTGCCCACTCTACCCCAAGAACTTTTCAATTGTTTGACCAATTTAACAGCAAAGTAGTCAAAATTTGACAGCAAACTCAAGCCCTTGAAAACCCAGTCTTCTAACCCTTTCCCTAAATAGCTATTTATATTCACTCAATTAGCACTTGTCTCTTCTCCCCCCACCTCTTATGTTTACCCAATGGGTATTGGTATGTAGGTTAATATTAAATTTGTAGCCACTGTCCAAAAAATACTAGCTTACACCCTTATTAACGGCTCATCACCCTTCTTCCTGTTTTCACTATGTTTTTCCTTCTAATATACTCTCATGAAAATACTACAAATTTAACGTAAAGTCTAAAGGAAACTCTTTTTTTCAGTAGTGCATGTTGGATTACTTTTCATTTATTTACTCCCATGCTTATGTAGCCAATACCTTCCCACTGTGGTTAATAAAGTGCTAAAAAGACAAAGGGTTTTCAGTACAACTATTGTTCCTCTTATTTTTCAAAATATTCTTAAACACAGTATTGTGCAGCAGAACACAAAAAGGAAAAGCCCAGCTTCTCTCAGGCTGCAGTTTTACTACCATTTGGCAGCAGGATTAACCAGAGCAGCCCCCGCTTCTGTCATTGAATCCCATGTCTGCTACAAATGTTTGTGCCATCATTGTTCAAGTAGAGCTGATTTATGGCTTGTTCAGTTTGCACACAGGGTTCTTTTTTGTTTTGTTTTGTTTTGTTTTGCTGTAAACCACAGATTGGGTCCCCATTAGCTGCTTTGGGAACTCAGGCACAGAGCTCAGATCTCTGGTTTTGCTTCTGGTACAAGGGCCTTATTTTGCATGTGGCAAAGTAAAACTTAAGGTCTGCTTTGCATGCAGGTTTTTGGAAGTTAGTGATCTCCTATGTACTTATGTGTCATTTCAAATTGTGATGCAGATACTTTGGGAAACTTCACCCTGTATCTGTAACCTCTGAATGGATGATTTAATTTCTGAGGTAGCTGGCCTTTTAAATGGAATGCTTCATCATGGCAATGACCCAGTTCCTGAGTAAAGTGGGAGGCAATCTCACTTAGCGTGATTCACAAACCACGTGTATCTTCCTGAACCTAAAAGCAGTTTTAGTAGTAAACCTCCAGCGTAATCCCCAGGAAATCAAACAGTGGCACATCTGATTCCCTTTCAGTTGAAGGAGCATTGACATAAAGGATTCCTCAAGAACATGAATAGCAATAGCTAGTTCAATTAAAGCACATTAAACACCTTAGGAGGGATCTAAAATTTGCACAGAGATGATGGGGAAAAAATGAGGGAAATAAGATGCAGAGAAATTTTCTTACTATGAAAGCAGGAAATAACTTGGAGTCAAAGCAGACAACCTCTTGCTTAGAAAGACAACTCCTTTGGAAGTACCAGGAATGTGGAGCTCTGAATTTACACAACTTGGCGCAGCTGAATAGCAGCCTTTTGATTTCCTTGACATATATGTGGTCCTCTTCCCACCTACATGTGCCTTATTTTAGTCCCATCATCTCTATTTTGGCATTCTTC
>NW_010136606.1:0-3468 GCF_000699245.1 Pterocles gutturalis | reverse complement strand
TGCTGAATGTAATGTCTATTATACCATCAGGAGAGCAAAATTGCCTTTCTAGAAGCAGAGAATAAAACTTAGAAAAGTGAACAGATTCTCAAATCTAAAATGGGGAATTGAACTCGACATTTACGAAGATCTTCCTGCAACTCATTCCAACTCTTTTTTATCCTGCAAGCAAATAACAATGAAAGAGAGTTTCTGATTGATTTTAAAGCCTCAGCTTATTCAGTGTGGCTTTGGTATGTTCTTGATACTATGGCTTATGGGAGAATTTATCTGAGCACTAAATGTGAGAAAAGAAAACCCACAACTGATTTAGGTAAACTTTAACTTTTGTACTTGTGATCCTTTGTGTAGGAGGATGTGGAAAACAAAACTCTGTCTGGGTGCGAAGGGAGTGGAAACTCTCCAGATTGCGAATGTACTGACCTTCAATAAGAGAGCAGCAAGATGTACACTCTGGGTTTTGGGTTTTTTTACTTGAACATTTGAGGTTATTACAATGAGTCATGGATGCTCTTAATGTCTAGATATGATATTTGTCCCTTGTGAGCTTTTTACCCATTTTTTGCCTATATGCCCAAATGCAATTAAAAAAGTCTAATTTAAAAAAACATAAAGTAATAGTTATTGCTGGTCTAGTCGTAGGTGTCCTGTTGCTGCATTCAGTAAAAACAAAGTGGGCAGTTTGCATCCACCTAGACTATCAAAACACAGTTTGCCTGATCTCATGTTTACAGGATGTAAGAACTATTCTGCTCTTGGGACTTTACTTCATTTGTAAGTCTAATACATAGTGCAACTTTATCTACAGTTAAAATTTTCCATCTCACATTGGCTTTTCCTAAGTTTTCGTTAATGTTTTTTTTTTCCTATTTCTCTCGTCGTTATCCTCCTCTTATGTCCTGAAGGAGTTGATAAGCCCCATCTTCCAAAGAAAATCTGGTCAGTAGTTTTTTGTGGAATGCTAATTGTGGGCACTAGCCAGCAGTAACTGTTCTTATTTTTCAATACAGGTTTTATAGATGTGTTTAGATTTGTGGGACCGTGGGTACAGGAGTTTCCTTCCACCTCTCAGTCTACTAGCTGAGTTGCATGGCTCCCCAATGAAGCCTTGTTGAGGCCTTGGAGAAATGCCTTGCTTCTCAATCCTAAAAGCAGCTTGGAATTAAGATAGTTTCTGTTATTTCTATATATCGACAGCCAGGCAGGCTGTAGGTATAGTTGAAGTAATACATTTAATGTTCTAGGGAGTACTTCTTCACCTAACTGAATGGTTGTCCCTAAGACAAAAAAAGCAGCTACGTGTTCTGTTCTTGGTTAGGACTGGAGACCAGAGCAGTATCACTGAAACTGCAGACTGTGTTGTATCTCATCCTCAGTAGCACTGACACAATGAATTTGCTACTTTGAGCTGGCTGTATCTGACATTGGTCAGGCCTCTTGGAGAAGACTTCTGGACAGACGTTACATCAGGTACTTCAAGGCCTCTCTGTGCTACTTAATGTTGGTATTGATGACGCACGCATGTTGCAGGGTCACTGCGTTCCACATCCAGAAATCTGCTGTATAGCCTTTGCTGTTTCAGTCAACGATGCCATTAGGTTTATTTTCATAAACACTGGTAATGTGGCAGCCACACTTCTATTAGCACTTTCACCTCTGTGATTAGATGGGACACCTTAAGAAATTTTCCTCTGTTGAGGACAGCTTTCTTCCTCCCTCTCCAGAGCCAAGAGTCTGCAAAGTAGAGTGCCTTGTTGTCCTACTGGCTTTTAGGTCAAGACTGTGATCTTGGAAGCTTGTTGCAGCAGGTGAAAGGGCTGGAATAAGGATCAGTCCCACTGTGATGTGCCACTGCCAGAGAACCATACCTGAAGCCTGCATTTAGCCTGGGCAGGACTTAAACACCACTGCTCTCCTCTCTCTCCGCCTCTGGAGAGTCACCTTGGTCCCAGACTGAAGCCAGATTCAGATGCTGATGATAACACACTGTTCCTCAAGAATTTCAGTCCTAAGAGGAAACCTTTAGTTATGTTCTCACTTCATGTCCTTTGGAGAAGGGACTATCCATCATTGCCACTAATTAGGTGGGGAAATTTCCCTCTTGATCTGAAAAGCAAAGGAATTGCTGGGAATGGAGAACTGGGGGAGCTGCTCCTATACTTGAAGAGACAAAGCAAGCAGAAAGAGCCTGGCAGCTCAGGGCAGTTACACCTCTTCTGCTATTATAAGCATTTTAGCCTGCTTTTTTGTTCCTCCCCCTCCCTTCCTCCTCATTGCTACATGCAGCTTGCCAAGCAGAAAGGGAGAGCCTGAAACCGCTCGCCTTGAGGCCTGGGAGGGGAGGAAAGAGCAGTTTATATTGCCAGATTGGAAGGAAGCCGAAGGATACAGAAGGGCAAAGGGCAGATATGTGGTTGGGGGTGGAGTGGCACAAGGGAGGGAGGGATGAAGGCTGCAGAGAGTCAAGGAGGAGCGCTAGATTTATTAGCCTTGGGAGAATGTATGGTAAAAGGTCAAGAATCTGTTACAATAGATTCAATGTAACTTCATTTGGGGAGTCCTGCTTGAAGTCTCCACGCTGGGAGCATCACCAGCTTGCTCTGTGAAAGTAAATCTTTAAGCAGTTGCAATTAAATCCACACACACATATATATATATACAGAGCTCAGCTCCTTATGTGATGTTCAGCAGTTCCCTACGTCCAATAAAAATCTAAATCCCACACCCCATCACTCTTCAGATATGGCATTTGGAGAGCTGACTCGATTTTTGAACCTGTAGCCTTGTCTTCTCCGTGTCAGCAGAGAATGACACATCAGTGATCTGCTAACCATTTTAAACTTTTAAAAGGAGTTTTTAACCTGTTTTGTTTTGTTTTGTTTTTGTTTTTTGTGCAACTGCTGAAACAGCAAATGTTTCTATAACTATGCAAAGTTAAATGGTGTTACAGTAGTAGCTATTTTATACTAGCTGTCACCGCAGCTGTATGTTTGAAATTTGACAGATACTATTGTTATATATGATAAATGTCATCACATATGACAGGAAATTTGAAACAGTTTTAGAAAAGATACGAATGAGTCTCTTGCAAATTCATCTTACTGGAACTCTGTTACAGAAAATTACCCGCTAGTGTCATAATGCTCTGCTCAGTTACACTTCCTTTATTTCCACTCTTCAGTTCTCAGTTGTGTGAACACCCTACTGCCATTCTGTCATCACTAAATGGGGCTTTTTTAAAATCTTGTACCTGCTGTTCTTTATAGGAAATGCCAGAACATGACTGTGCTGGGAGATTTTGGGCTTCAGTCAGTGTTCCGGTACCTGCTGCGGAAGTTTTTCAGTTTTCTATATGCAATATTACATTGTCTCAAACCCCCTCCGGGTGGAAATTTATATTCGGTCTCCCTCCTGTTTTTCCCCTGTGACTTTCAAGGACTGAAGGCCTTCACCGCTCACGCCGTTTCC
>NW_010136605.1:7691-17154 GCF_000699245.1 Pterocles gutturalis | reverse complement strand
AGAGGGAGAGAAATCCTCCTTTTGAGGCTTTAAAGTGGCGCTTGGGCGGGAGATTTAATATCCAGGGGGAAATTCAGAGCTCCTTCCTCCTGCCTGGGAGCGGAGGGTGTCTGGGAGGGTGCCTGGGGTCTCGCTGCTGGCTCTGAGCTCTTCAGGTTGCTTTTTCTTTTAATGTTTTTTTACTTTTGAAATAAATACATGGCTGTATGTTGACTTCTTCTTCTCTTTTTTCCCTTTTAAACAGTACTTAACCAGGCGCATCCCTCAGAATCCCAGATACCAACATATCAAAACCCGCCTCGATACCGGTAAGCTAAACCATTGCTTGCGGGCAATGTTTAGGGCAAAAATGCCAAAAGTGGGTGTAGGAATATCCAAAAATATGCTGAATCTTAAGTGCCTGTGTGCTGAGCTGCTTTACCCCCTCTGTGTCAGAACCGGCATCGCAATTGTGATGTCTCTCTCCTTATTACCATAGAAGTTCCCATAGAAGTTGCTGGTCTTGGTGTTTCTATATGTGGACTTTTCTTGTATAAATTAATATCTTGACAAGGACGTAAGTCAAGATAATTATTTGGGGGACGTCTTTGGGGATTTTTTTTTTGTTGTTAAAGCAGTTAAATTTTGTCCAGTAACACTTGTCTGTAGTACCCACACGGAAATATTGAGGAGAGGGAACAATGTGGCCACAGCTGGGCTTTGAGGCGGTGTGTCAGAGGCAGGATTTGAACACCACGGTCCTGATTTCAGCTCCCTTAGAGTGAGGGGCATAAGATAGGGAGTCTGTAATGTACTGAGTTGTAGGTATTTCTGAACAACTTACATCAAAACAACTGATGCTTTTGAGTAGAGAGGACTTGGTGGGGAATTTATAAATGAGAAGGGTGCTACAAGGTGGATTTTTGTGACTGTCACTGTTCTGACTAGCAGAGTGTGGATAATTCTGTACCCTTTACTGAAAATCCTCTAAAATAAAACTTAATGTGTTCTGTAGAAGAACCAAAATAGTGCTGGGAGTATATGCAGGAGACTTGAGCTCCTTCAGGTCATGAACATTCTCAGTGACTTCCCCTGTGCAGTACGGAGGCTTTAAGCTCCGGAGCACTGCCTGTTCCTAGAGATTGTTGACAGCTGGGGTCCAGCAAGTCCTTTGATGACTTTGCTGTTTAGTTTGGCCTTTCTTCTGAGAGAAAAGCGCTAAGAGGAAAATCGTGGTACTTTTAAAATTATAGCTCCCGTGTATTAGCATAGGGAGAGAGGATCTACAACAAGCATTTGTTATCATAGTCTGCTCTTTTCCTTCAAAAAAAAAATGGAAGGCTTAATAGCACTGAAGAAAACCACTAATAAAAAAGTTGTAACAAGCTGATTGATTTTTCTTTTGTTACAGGAAACAGTTTAACAAAATACACTGAGAAGTTGGAAGAGATCAAAAGAAGTGAGTATCTGGAGAGGAGCAGAACATAATTTGTGGTGGGTTAGATCACAACTGAAAGACCGTGGAGGAGCAGGGGTTGAATCCCAGACTCTGTTTGCCTGGAATTCTCTGCTCCAGTGATTCGTGCAGCCATTGACAGGCCTGAACTGTGGAAACACGCATCAGTAGGATACAAGGATGCTTCTGCCTTGATTCTAGGCACCTTCCACTCATTTCTGTGCCTTATTTTGCTGCCTCTCACAGTGCTTTACAGATTTAACGTAACCCAGGCAGTCAGGTCTAGGAGTCTTTCCAGATCCTTCTTTGTGCAATTTTTGATGTTGAGTGGAAGCCAGACAAGAAGAAGTTCTCTGGACTAAGAAAACTAGACTAGACTCATCTGTAAAGACTCAGACTGCACTTCTGAGACTTTATTTCACTTTTAGGTAAAAAAAAAAAAAAGACCTTGAGATCTTTTCCTTTTCTATAAACTTAGCATTCTTAGATTTCTATCAGAATACTCCAAGACAAGCTCATTCCTGTGTGACTCATGGATTTTACCAGAATAACGTTGTTTACCAGAACAACTTTGATGTTTTGAAGGCTTTGGGTCATTCAGGCTAATGAAAGCCTAACTGATTCGTATTTCAGTCTCTTTTCCCACTGAAAACAGACTTAAGTCAATGTTTTCCCACTAAGAACAGACCATTAAAAAAATTCTTACTAGTAAAACTAATGTTTTGCTACTTTATTTTCGTCTACTGTCCAAGTTATTTTTACATAGAGAGCCAGGAAATGTATTAAACCCAAAAGCTGCATTTATCAATGTGAAAAAAAACCTCCTCCCCGTTAATAAGGATTAATTAGGATTTTGAATGTTCAATTTTACTTCTCAGCCCCACTTACTGTGCTCATCTAAGATGGAAACATTCAGATTATGAGGGAGGTCACTCATCTGTCACATAAATATATTTGTGCTTGGCTTCGTGCAAAATGATCCTTTGTTGCTGGTTTATTTTTTGGGTTATTTTTATTTTTAAACACCACAGGTCTTTGGAGAAAATCCAAAGAGAAATAACCTCACTTTCCAAAATCCTGTGTTGACTAAGATTCTGGCAAGTCAGTGTTTAGCGCTATCGTTTTTCTATCTGTGCTCAAAATCTTGTTGTCTAGGTGTAGTCAGTTTTCCATCTCTTGCTGCGAATCTGATTTCGTGTCGGAGATCTTTTGTTTAATCACAGTTCTGGACTCCAGTAGAAACTTCCTCATTATTTTGGGGCTGAATAGGCACCTTGTGTTCCCAGGCAGTTTAGAAACTTCTCCCCCTTGATTTCTCATGGATAGATGACACCGTTTGGACCCAATTTTAAATACCCAGTACAGTCAACTCTCTGTCTCTTGTGTAATCTGAGAGAGTGAGACTTAATACCGCGAGCCCGCTGTGGAATCAAAAATGATAAAGAGAGCTGGAACCACGACGATTTGTCCTTTGGAGGACTGACTTGGGAAGAGACTTGGTGTCTCTCCTCTTTCTCTGGTGTTGCTTCACTCATTTCCGAAGCCCCGAGGAGCACCTCCTTCAATACACAATAATTCCAGGTTCAGACCGGTTCACTGAAGCAAAAAAACAAAAAAATGTCTGAAAATCCAAATGAACCCTCTGGGACAGGACCAGGTACGTCGTGTTGCTTTTGTAGTCAGACCCAGCACTAATTCTGAACTTTCTGGTAACGGCTGGGAGGCTCGCACGGACGTTCAGATCGGTTTGCTCCAGGTCAGGCTTTGTAACAGCAGGTTTTTGGTGATAAAAATAATTTTGGACGGTAAAGGCAAGATCTAGGTCGTAAAGGCTTGTTGTGGGATAAATAATCCTTTCTGGAGGTGGGAGGAAACCATCCAGCAGCTGTATTGTGTGAGCATTGGGACAACAGTTCTGCTTTGTGGGTGTTTGTATACATCCAGGGCTTCAGCAGCTCTGCTGCTTTTATTTGTCCTTCTAAATTCTGTTTATTTCTTGCTCTTCACAAGACTGAAGGGCTCTTTTTTTTTTTCTGTGACTGGGGAGCTTTAATCCTTTGAACAAGGGCTATATAGTGTGTGCTGTGTCAAGCAGATGAAGTGGGCTTTAGAAAAGATAATTGTTGTTATTTTCAAATTAAAGAGATGCTTTAGCAACGTGGACTTGAGGCTTGAAACCAGGTTGGCTTTGCAAGAACCTGGAGGTTAAATTAACATTTTCAAGTTCATTGATGTTCTGAAATGCAGTTTATGCACAAGTCTTGTGCTTCAGACCCGTGGTATGAAATGCATAGTTGCAGTGCACTGGGATATTTTGGATGGACTCCTTTTTTTTAATTGAGATGTTGAGTAGTAAGTGCTTGCTTTGCGGCTTAATAAAAATTATATAGAGTAGGATGTTGAATTTGGGAGCTCTGCTTGCTCTGAATGATGACAATTAATTGGCTTACCTCCTAGGAAAGAATATTTAAGGAAGGGATAGGAATAAAAAAAAAAAAAAAACCTAGATGAAATTTCTCTTTTTGTGTCTATCCTGCTGCCGTCATGTGCCCGTGGGCTGTGTACGGGGAGAATCTTGTCCGATCAGAAGGTCTGCCAGGAGCCGCGTGATCACCGCTTGTGTGGGGCAGAGATCTCAGCCTCCAGCGTTTGCGTGGCTCCTTCTCTAAACACACGTCAGCTTGAGAGTTTCCATGAGCTAACTTTGCGGTCATTTTTTTGTGTGGCAGTTTCAGGAACGTGGATTGGCACCCTTCCCTCTTCTCCCCCCATCTTCCCTCACTTAAGCTACGGAGCGTTCAGCAGATGGTTTTAAAGGATTTAGAATTGCTAAACTGGCTGGATTGGCTCAAGGTCCTGTTCTCTGGTGTTAGCCCTCTTGGCCGAACAGCTGGGGAGAGGCTGGTTTGCAATATCCTCTGACATTGGTAGAAAAATGCAAAGGATTATTTTTCTGTTTTAAAAATAGAAATCGGTGACTTTGGAGGTGGAGCCCAGTAAGGGAGGAGGAAAAGGAAGGAGGAGCAATTCTATTTCTTAAGAAAATTTAGATTTGTGACACCACAGCTGCTCACAGCTGCATGAAGAACCCTGTTACAGCTGCAGTGCCTGCCACAGGAGGAATTTTGTTCATTTTCTTTGCCTTTCCCTGCCGGTGCAGGACTGATTGTTTTTTTTTTTTTTTTTTTCATCCTCTACTATCTCTTTCCTAGCTGTAAGTTTCCCAAAGGATTTCCCAAAGGACAGGGCTCCTGTTACATCCCAGGGGGGAGGCTATTTCACATCGTGATGTTCCTATTGATACTCGTCTTCGCTTCTCTCTCCTACTCCATACACCCTTTTATCTCACACTACAAGGCTTCTCTTCCTCCTGTTTATGCATCTCAAGTATCTGGATGCAATCAGACTTCCACCCTTGTCATCGCTTTCTTAGCACTGTTAATCTCCGCTCTGGTTGTTTGCCAGTCCTTCCCAACAGCCCGCTGGGTTTTCTTGCTGCTTAAGCTTTGTCTTCGAGTTTAAGACTCGATTAATCCAGTTTCTCTGTAGCAATTAGTGCTTCGCGCTGATCTGCTGTTCAGTTTTCTGTGTTAGACACCTTCTGGCCACTCTCCATTCCTTTCAATATCCATATTAGCAAATTTTAGGAATCCGAATTTAATTATTGGATAAAGCAATCAAACATGGAGCATTTTAATTGGTAAAATTAAACATACACATTTAGCTTAATATCTGCAAAGTCATCATCTGAGATGCAGTGTCCCATGCTCTGATGTTCCTGGAACTTTCACAAATTAAAAAATTCAGGTAAATTAAATCTTTTGGTTTAAGAAGCTTTGCGACCGTAGCAGGCTTTGGACAAAGTGATAAATTCATGAAACTGCTTCCCTCCCCTCGCTGAGCACAGGAAGCGCAAAATAATGCAGATTCGAGTCCGAAAGCAATGAAATCTGCCTTCTCCATTTGCATCTGGACAAAATCTCTATAACTGGTTTTATTTTGCAGAAGCCTTCAGGTTTGCTGCTCCGGTTCTTCAGCGCAAGCTTCGCGTCCAGAATCCCTGCCTTGTTGGAGAAGAGAGTCTACAAGAGTAGCCGGTCCTCAGCCTATCGCCAGTTATTTACAAAAGTCGGGAATTTACTGAATTTACTCAATTTTAACTGAAAATTAATTTTTTCCTCTTCTGTTTTCTTTTTGGAGATTACAGATACAAAAAGGATGAGCTGTTTAAGAGACTGAAAGTGACTACTTTTGCCCAGTTGGTATGTATAGTTCCCTCTCTGGCTTCTGAAAGTCGTTATCTTTTATAAACAGCATTTTTGCTTTGTCTAAAGCCTTTTATATACTTATATATCCTGTGTAATTCTTCCTACCCTCATAGATTTCCCTTCATAAAGGTTCAGGCCAATATTTTTAGAGCAGTCAAATGCTTTTAGTTCCAAAATGAAGTTTGTAGTGACTCTGTCTTAATTTGTTCCCTATTTTTTTTTCCATTAACTTAAGAGGATCTTCAAGCCTCTTACCAAAGAAAAGGGTTATGTCAAGCAGTTTTCAAATCTGATCTCATTTTGCTTTGTGTCAAGTAGTCCCAGCCTGAAGCCCTCCTTAATAGTGGATTTAACTGCAGAAGGAGGGAAGGTTGTGACTTCAAGGACATCTGCCTATTTTTTTAAATTAAAAAATAATTAATCAATTACAAAAAAAAGGAAAATCTGATCAGTAAAGAGCTGTGTGTAGCTTGTATGTCGGTTCAAGAAAAATAGTGAAAATTAGAAAAAAAACCAACAAGCTTTCTTCTAAGGAGAGAAAGAGGGATGATTAATCTTGCAGATGTTGGAGGAGTGATTCTGCAGAATCACATCTTTAGTTCCCCTGGATTGTTAAGACCAATCCTCTGACTCTCACTGCTCTGATGAATATGTGAATACCTCAGGTCTGCTCTCACAGACCAATTAACCATGTGAAATATCAGAAAACATTCTGGTATTTGATTTTGCCTGCACAGCATACCTGACTTCTTTTTATTCTAATGTTAAACTTTTTTTTAATTTTTTTTGCTACAACTTAAAAGGACACACTGGCAGTACAGACCTCACATATGCATCTATATGTGACCTCAAAGTCCAGTTGAGTTAAATGCCTTTTGGCTTGAGGATTGTTTTTCCTTCAGCCGATCCCCGCTGTCTTTCTTTGACACCAGTGCCTGCGTATGAAGGTATTGTTGCTTGCTTTTGTCTCCTGCAGGTCGTCCAGGTTGCCTCTCTATCTGATGAAACCTTAGAAGTGACAACCGAGGAGATCCACAAGCTGGAAGGTAACAATATTTATTGTCAGCACAAAGAGAAGGAGGTGTAGATCGCTGTCATATGGTGAACTGTGGCCTCACAGACATTAAACAAGTCTTTTAATCAGGAGGAAAAATTAACCTGTAGCCCACAATCCGTCCACTTTGGGAACAGAAACAGCCCTAAAACAGAAAGGTTTGCAAATAAGAAAGGCCAGATTTATTGTGGTGACTCAGTAGACATGGTGAATCAAGAATTAAATTTTCATTGAATTCTTAAAATGAGATCTTGAGCCCTTAGAAATCATTTATTATTTTTAATATGAGCCTCTCGGTAAGTCATCCGTATAAGAGGATGAAGTTAAGGCTGTCTTTAAGAGACACACTTTCTTCTAAGAATAGAAACTGGCCTTAAAACCTGCTTGTTTATTTCCTGCAGCATTTTAACTCTTTGTGCCCTGTTCTCTTCCCAGATGGTGACTCTCCTGCCCCAGATGCAGAAGCTGAAGTCACAGCAGGGACAAATGGGAAAGGCAGCCCTGATGGGACACGCAGCCCCATCCTGTTCATAAACAACACAGGAGCTGGGGAATCCTTCCGGTCCACGCTGCAGAGGTGCCCCATAATAACACACAATTTTCTTCCTCTCTTAGCAGATAATTATTTTTACGCGGCTGATTATTTTAAATTGCTACTAGAGGCTTTATATTGTTTTCCTATGAAACCTGACTTTGCAGGTCCAGGGATGTGAGCGAGAGAGAGCGTTGGCAGGTTTTCCTGTCGAAATGAGTTTGGTTTGTGGCTGTAACCCAATGCTGTTGCCACCTGATGATTTGTCTAAATGCCTGACAAGGAAATACATCTGTGAGATTTGATCCAGGTCCCTGCGTTCAAGAATCCTTGGTGTAAACTCAGTAACGTGCCTTCCTGATGATCTTAACAGATTGTCCTGTGATTGACGAGTCCAATATCCAAACCCAGTCCATCACTAGTCAAGGTCAGAGGTATCAGGAAGATGCTGTAAGGTGAAGCTTTGTCTCAGCCTTTCCCTTGCTGTACCTGGGCAAACGTTAACAGAAGAGTTGAGACATGAGCCTGGTGGGCTCAGCCATCGTGTACCAAAGCCACTAAGGGCATCTGTAGGTTTCTGTTCATGTCCCATTTCCAGTCTGGTGATGGAGTGGGAATCCTCTGCACAGCACTCCTTGGAGATGACAGCCAGTTATTTTGTGTGTCTGACTTGCTGGGATCTTGACGTTGGCAGCTTCTTGGAATTATTATTCGAAAGCCAACCGTGTCCTGGGGGCATCCCCAGCAGCGTGAGCAGCAGGGCGAGGGAGGGGATTGTCCCCCTCTGCTCCGCTCTGGTGAGACCCTCTCTGGGGTGCTGCACCCAGCTCTGGGGTCCTCAGCACAGGACAGACACGGAGCTGCTGGAGCGGGGCCAGAGGAGCCATGGAGATGGTCCGAGGCTGGAGCAGCTCCCGTGCGAGGACAGGCTGAGAGAGTTGGGGGTGTGCAGCCTGGAGAAGAGAAGGCTCCGGGGAGACCTTCCAGCACCTTCCAGTGCTGAAAGGGGGCTACAGGAGAGCTGGGGGGGCTCTGGGTCAGGGGGTGCAGGGACAGGACGAGGGGAACGGCTTTGAGCTGGAAGAGGAGATTTAGGTTGGATATTAGGTGGAAATTTTTCACTCAGAGGGTGGTGAGGCAGTGCCCCGGGTTGCCTAGGGAAGCTGTGGATGCCCCATCCCTGGAGGGGTTTCAAGGCCAGGCTGGATGAGGCTTTGGGCAACCTGGGCTAGTGGGAGGTGTCCCTGCCCATGGCAGGGGGTTGGAATTGGATGGGCTTTAAGGTCCCTTCCCACCCAAACCATCCTGGGATTCTCTGATTCTCCCTCACCTCAAAGTCACTTCAGACGTAACACACCTGGACTTGACTGATCCAGAAGAGTGTGGTATGTTCAAGGCTGTACTCTTATTTTTTATATTCATAAAAACAAAATCAGTCTCTTATGATGTACTGGAAAGCCTGAAGTAGAATCTCTCCATTTTTACGTGGTGCCTGGCTGGTGGAACAGTTGATGGAGAAGCCCTCTGACCTGTGCAGAGGTACACAAGTGTTCAGAATGAGAGCTTGCGCCGTAACCTCCTCTTTCCTCTTGTAGCGTGATAAGCGGCGTTGGCGAACTGGATATAGAAAAGGACACTCCGAAGAAAGTGGATACCCAGGCTAAAGACATGCCTTATCCCGACTGCCCCTTCCTGCTTTTGGACGTACGAGACCGAGACGCGTACGACCAATGTCACATCGTTGGAGGTGAGGAGGAATCTCACAGCGGTGGGGTCGGATACTCAGCTTTTCGTGTCGTAGTCTGGCTGGCTTCATTTTCCCCCCCAAGGTGGGACATCACTTGGGTGCAGAATGCTCTCAGCACTCATCCAGCACACCCATCTTTCTGGGAAAGGGGTGAGGGGGGCCCAAGCTGATGTTAATCCCTTGTTCAGTGGGTTTCCAAGTCTGTTGAACTGTTACAAATCTGTCAGTTGTATTCCAGGTTGCTCAGCCACTGTGTGATTTTTTTTTTTTTTTTCCTCTTTTTTTTTTCTCCTCTGCAGCTTATTCCTACCCTATTGCAACCTTGTCTAGAACCATGAACCCATATACAAATAATATTCTGGAATATGTATCCTTTACCATAGAAAGTGCTGGAATTAAAAAAAAAAATGGGGGGGGGGGGGGGTTT
>NW_010136605.1:0-7660 GCF_000699245.1 Pterocles gutturalis | reverse complement strand
ATGTTTGATGTTTGTGGGGGCTTCCAAAACCAATTGGAGCCGTCGCTGTGACCAGGACAGTGCTTAACCAAAAAATTGGGATTTCAAGGAAGGTGGCAGGGGAGATCCTTTACGCTGGTTGTGGTCACCTGTTGCAGCTCCGCTGCCACCATCAGATGCCTGATTCCAGTTCCTCAAACCTGTAATTCCTCCTGATTCTGGTGGGAGCTGCCCAAATTTGGCTTTTCTTGGGATTTTGGCTGCTGGAAGCCAAAGCCATGCTACTGGGCCACCTGTCCCCCGCTGTTGCTGGGGCACTGGGCTTCCTGAGGGATGCGTCCATCAAATCCTTTGGCTTCCTCTCAGCACTGTGATGAGGATTGGCTTTTCTCCGGAGGACAGAAAGAGGATTATTAGCTAGGATTAGGCTGATAATTTCCCAGGTTGTTAGCTTGTGAGGGCAGAGGGGAGGTTGGAAACGAAGGTGCTTCTTAGTATTTCCTGTTGCTAACCGATCTCCAAAGCAGTGGTGGACTTCCACTTTGTTCTTCCAGCATCTCGCAAGCTCCAGCTGCTGAAAAATCAGTTTTAAAACCCAGGTGAAGGGAAAACATTCCTGCCTGGTGCTCACAAATCAAGTAGGGAGTCTCTCAGTCTCCAGTCCCGTTTGTTTATCTGTCTTTATCTTAAAAATATTAACGGTCACCTTAAGTTTACAAATGAATCCTTAGCTGTTCTATCAGAAAAATGCACATGGCAAAATTATCATTTTATATGACAACGATGAGAGGTTAGCCAGCCAGGCTGCGACAACCATGTGCGAGAGGGGCTTTGAGAACTTGTTCATGTTATCTGGAGGTAAGAGGGGACGGGCATGAGATTCCCTGAGATCTCGGGTGGGTAGAGAGAGAGGGTTTTGTGAGCTGGAGGTTGGAAAGATCTGGATGTTCAGCTCTGTTGAGTATTTTATTTGTATCTGGTAAAATCACCGATCCCACCTTAGCTGGTGGTCACCGGTAACGTGTGATCTGTGTGTCTGCAGGTCTGAAGGTCCTTGCACAGAAGATCCCAGAGGGTCTGATCACCGGCTCGCTCCCCGCGTCCTGCCACATGGCAGCTCCCACGGGATCTGCCCGAAAAAAGACCTCTCCCAGAGTGCCACCCGCATGTGCTGAGAATAAATGGAGATTTTCCGCAGATGATCTACAAAAGATAAAGTACTACCTGGAAGAGGAGCACATTCCTTCAGACACTGCCAGTAAGACTCCAGGAGAAATGCTGAAGCCACTTTCTGGAGCTCTTGAGCCTGCCCTGCAGCAGTTCTCTACTTTATTCTTTCCATGAGACTGCTGGGAGAGGGAGAAATTTTTTCCAAACTGCTTGAGAAGATCCACCAAAACCTGCTCTGTGCTGATCCCAGAGAACTTAAATCTTATATAGCTTCACGATGGCAAAATCCTGGGCTTGCTGAGGGCAGGCATATACCGTTCTGCCCACGATATTTAAATTTCTTTAGGTTTTCCTGGTGATTAGTAAATTTCTTTCAAATTTTTAGGCTTGCACAGATAGATAGAGACTGCCTAGAGCCCCCCACTGAATGATTTTTGGATCTATATGTTTACAGCGAGAGCTGGAGACCTGGCAACAGATCACTTCCATGTCCTTGTGCTCTGCCACGCACACATCTTCTGATTTTTTTTTAAATTTTTTTTTTCTCCCCCAGGCCGTCTTAACCGTGGTTTTTCCGGCCGCGATTCCAAGGCAACAGCCGTGAAGAGCAGCCCCAGTCTCCCCAGTACCGCTGGCACCGTGGGATCCATCACCTCTCGCTCGCTTAGCAGGAGCAGCCTCCAGAACAGGCCGTGGAAATAAGCAGCGGATCTCTTCCTCCGCTGAATAAACGAATATCCAGGTTCTGGGAACGCTGAGCAGTGCAGCCCGTTTGTCGTTTTAGGAATCCGCAGGAAAAAAAAAAAAAAAAGCAGCGGTGGTGTATAAATGGCAGCTCGGGTAAGGCTGGGGGAGCCGGAACGGTTGGTGTTTCGTAGGATCAGGAACAGTATTGCTTTGGCAAGGCTGACTTTTAGGTGCAGGATCAGGACAGAGTTGATAAAAGTGATTTTGTAGTGGAGGGAGGAAACTGGTAGTAAAGCCTGACCAGTAGAAACGGTTTCTGTGAAGCTTGTAGTTGGGACAAATGAATTTGTGTCTGTAACACTCTCCCTGTGCTGTGCCCGGAGCCGCAGACCGTGCCGACAGAACGCGTGCGAAGGTAAATGGGCCAGAAGTCACCCGTGAGCAAAACCTTTGGTGTTTTGTAGCAGAGATACAGACATTCAGCATCTTGCCAAAATATTGGAGAGAGGATTCCTTAAGGGTTTTTTTTAAAAAAAATATGTTAATGAACAGAAGTATTTGTAATAAAGATGGTTTTGGAAATAATGCCCAACGTGGCGCTGTAACGACAGCTGTGTTTGCTCATGGACAGTTTGTGAAACAATTCTGTGGTTTTAAAGGTGAGCTGGAGGAGAAAATAACTTTTTTTTTTTTTTTTCCCCTCTCATCTCCCTTGTTGTCTAGAAGGTTTGGCTTCTAGCTGTGCTTTTTCCTCTTTGTTCCTTGCTGTGGTTACAGAGAGCGACTGTGTCATGGTTTTTGTTCTAAATGAGATTCAACGAGAGAGTAAGGCTGCCAGATGTGCTGAGCAGGGCTTGAGCTGCCGTGTTTTAGGGCAAAATCATCTGCTGTGCTCCTCTTCTTGGCGTGCAGGCGGAGTATCCCCGTAGTTCCCCTGGTTTTGCTCCTTTTCCCATTTGCCAGAGCAGCTTCCTGGTCACTGGAGCTGCAGAAGACTACGAGGAGGAGCCCATCAAGTCGAGGTTAGGAGCCAGAATGTCGTTTTGCGTCGTAAAATGGTACTTGAAGGCAAACTGAATTCTTCAGCGGAGCAGCAAGGAGCTCTGCAGTTCCTGATAGAGGCTGGAAATGGATTCCCGACGCTGGAAATTTATTCCCAGCTACGCCCTTGCCGGTGTTTTTTGAAGCAGCTTCTTTAGGGTGGCAGAAGGGGGAATTTTCTTCTCACCAGGGTCCCTAAAACCTCGCAGGGACCGTGGATGTGATGACTGAACAGGGTGGGGAGATTTAATTGAAAATGAGCATCACGGCTTCCATCGAATCAGTGCTTCCACCGTACCAGTGTTGGCTGGGTGACCGAGAAATCATCTGAAACTACCCATAGACCAGGCAGAGTTGCCAGCTGGAGACATCGCAGGTGGTTACGGAGAGATCCTGCTCTCTAGCCTTCACCTACGGTATTGCTCAGCTTGGGCTTGCGGGGTTTTTTTGGCGTGGCTTTGGGGGTTTCACTTGGGTTTTTCCCCCCTTTTTGAAGTAGACAATCTCTACCAGACCCCAAAATTCACCCGTGGTGCGGATCATCAGGGGATAATTCCGGTAAAAGGGCAAGGTGAGAGAAATTGCACCTGATTCCCAGTTTGCCAGTTTAGGACTCAACACCTCTGAGCACATTTGTTGTGTTTATTGTGTCGTCGTGAGTCTTAAATCAGAGGAGTGCAGTGACAGGGGCTCCAGTCTCTGATCAGAGCCATAACCTCAACCTCTGGTGCTCCATTGGGATCCTCCAGAGGGAAAATAAGGGGACAAATCAAGGGGCGTAGGGCAGAGGCAGCATTTCAGATGGACTGAAGAATGCCCCTGGGTGTTCGAATATTTTTATCCAGAACAAAATCTGGTCGCAGGGAGGTAGCTTCAAGCTCCCAGCTTCCCAAAGAAGCCCTTGGACACTTGAAAATTGTCCAAAGCAGCTCTGACTTGTACAAACTGTTCTTCCGACCCATCCGCTAAGGATCCCGCGTGTCCTGGGATCCACAGGGAGCGTGTCCGTGTCCATGCGGACTATAAGAGTTGGGCTGGGGTATGAAGATTAAAAAAATTCTTTCAGCCCAGCCTTAGGAAGCCGGTTGTATCTCACCGTCTCACGAACTGCTCTGCTTTCTTACCTCCCTTCTTGTTCCCGCTTCTGGAAGGCTTTTTGTTGGTTTAGTTGTAGGTGTTTTTATCCTGAATGAAGTAGTTCATCCTCCTAGGTCAGAGCGGTTGGCTTGCTGTGGACCAGCAGCTTCAATTCTTGAGAGAAAAGTGGGTTTTAAAGAGTTTGAGCCCAAAGCAGGAGCCACAGGGATTTGCTTCTTGTCTGCACTCTTCACTCGCCACCTTTGGGATGCTGACTTACCTCTTGGGATGATCAATTAAAAAAAAAAAAAAAATAAAAGCTAAATAAACCTTTCAAAGGAGTTGGGTATTGAAGCATCATGGAAATCCCACATTTTCCTTTGAACATTGGGGTTTAACGTGGCTCAAGTCTGATCTTGATGTCCTGAGTCAGCATCCTCTACACCACTTCTATTTTTTTTTATGTCGTCGTGAAATAAAAATGTTGAACGAAGCAGCATCTCCTGCACAATTCAGTTGGTGCTTGAAAAATGATCCAACTCGATGGATTTATGTGGATGTGCACAGGAGAGGGGAGAGCTGAGAGAACCATTTATTCTCTGCTTGAAAAACAGTCCCACCGGTGCGCGAGGTGGAGGAATTTCAGCTCCGTGAGCACATCGAAGTGTTCTTACGGTTGTAAAAAAAAATATAAAACAGATGGACAGAACTAATCTGAGCTGTTTGAGATCCTCCAACAGGGCTTCAAAGGAAGAACTCAATGTATATTCCCATCATCTTGATGGATTTACATGTTTTTGGACTCTTGACGTGGTGGTGTTTGGAGGATGGAGTCAAACTATATAGTCTGGGCGTTTTAATTGTCTAATTTAATAAAAAATAAATTACACCCTATGGCCGAGTGGGTTTTTTTTTTTCAGTTTGAGCTTTGACAGTTACTGGAAAGCACAGAGCGGCACTGGCAGAAGCTGGGAGCTTGGCTCCCACTCCGCTCAAGTTTGCAGCAGGTGAGGAGGGACCTTTTTTTGGTGTTCAACGACAAAAATAACACAGAATAAATCAACGCTAACCCCAGTTCCTCGCCTCCCTGGGAGGGCTGGGGAAGGTGGGCTCCCCTCCTGTGGCATCGGAGATCTCTGCTTGCCCAGTCGGTATCAGACTGAACCTCTTCCCCTTCCATCCCCTGCTCCATCAGAAGGAAAACAAGAATTTTTTCTTTTGCATCCCACTTTTTTCATTCCTTTTTAATCCCCTTTTCGGGCCACGGGGCCAGCCCGTGCTGTTGGCTGCCGCCACATGCACCCATGGAAGCGCCGAGTCAGCCTCAAAAAAAACCTTTTCGCCACGATTTGGAAAAAGGAAAAACAACCAAAATAATTTCTCATCCTTCTTTACATTTATTTATTGTGTTCTTTTCCCTCCCCACAGCTAATTCAACCCCACTCCCGGTCAGTACGGATGGTCCCGCGCGTGCTCCATGATGACCTTCAGCGCCAGCCACGTCTCCTCGGCAGTGGGGATGATCTGCTTGGCGGGGAGCAGGAACCCGTAGCGCCCCGTGTCCCGCAGCTCAAAGGTGAAGGAGTATTTAATGCCCTGATTGTACGTCCAGTCGACGGTTGAGCCGCTGGCGGGATCTGAGCAGGGAAAAAACCACGAAGGATGCAAAACGTTAAGTCGTTCTGCATCGTGAAGGTGTTTCACGGGAACTTTTTAGTGTGAGTGATGATTTTGGTTCATTTGAGGGGGACCATTGCTCCCAGTTACTTACAGATGGTCTTGTAGATGCTGCCATACTGGAATTTGGTGCCGTAGAGAGAAGACAGAGCTGCCACCGCCCTCCCGGAAAGCTCGTGCTGGGAACACACACAGAAGAGAGAAAAATGAGCCAGAGATGGGGAAAGCCTGCGAGATACAGCCTGCAGGAAAGGTTGGGGTTTTTTTTTCAGAAAGGATGCCAAAGCTCAGGAGCCTTGGCCTTGGGGAGTCCCCAGGGGATTTTTCCCAGCTTGACAATGCCTCCTCCATGGTGGATGATGGAGGTTGGTCCTCCTTGGAGGAGGAGAGCAGCCTTGCACCATCCCACCCCTCTTCACCCCTCCACGTCAGCCCTACCAGTTCCGCTTGGTCGGGCACTGGGGTGCTGGTGTAGCCATAGGGGTAGAGCAGGAGCTGGGAGTAGCTGTGGATGGAGATGAAAGCCTTGATGTTGCCGTGGTTGTTCACAAAGTCCACGATGGCCTTCACCTCGGGTTCTGAGTTGGCATAGGGTCCATGATACGTGTCCGAGCAGGAGCTGCTGCTTGACCCACTCCCTGTGGTGACATGAAAACACGGTGTTGGGTGTTTGGTGGCAGTTGAGTGGCTCAGAGAGGCACAAAGGTGAAGAGCCTTTTCCATTTCCAAGGTCCAAGAGCTTTTCCCACCCATCAGCTGCTCAGTGGCCACTGAGAACCACTCTTGGGGCTTTTTCTAGATGTTTGTATGATGGCTTTCATCAGTGGTCCCCACTGTGCTGATCACTAGGGGACACCAAAGCCCTGGTAGAACCCAAACCCATGTCTCTGCCACGGAGACCAAATCCCATCTCTTCCTCAGGCAACACCAAAGCCCTGGTAGAACCCAAATCCATGTCTCTGCCACGGAGACCAAATCCTATCTCTTCCCCAGGGGACACCAGTGGATCTTTCTGAGCCACAACTGGCCTCAGAGTCTTACTGGGAGGGTAGAAACCCCCCCCGCAGGGTCAAGGGGAGACATCTGACCTCCAAAACCTGCGTCCCAGTTGCGGTTGGGGTCCACACCGACGCAAAGGGAGCCCGAGCGCTTGGACCTGGTCTTCCGCCACATGCGATTCTGGAAGGACAGAGTTGGCTCAGCTGGTGGCCAGGGCTGGAGCTCCACCAGCCTCAAGCTGGGGGGACTGATGGGTCATGGTGGTCCCCTTCCAACCCCATGGAAATGTAGACAAGGAGGATTTGAGCTTTCAGGAGCCTCCATGTACCCCATCCCGTGTGGCTGTGGGAGTGGGGAGAGGGAAGCCAGGTCCATACCTGGCTTTGGGTGTAGGCAAAGCCATCGGGGTTGGTGACGATCTCCAGGAAGATGTCCATCTCATCCAGGATGGAGGACAGACCTTCATCGTTCTCATGATCCAGGACAATCTAGAGAAGATGGTGGTTTGGGGCTCCATCCCCTCCATGGGGTCGGCCACCTAGCATCCACCGTGGCTGCAGGACTGTGTGGCCCTT
This sequence comes from Pterocles gutturalis, assembly GCF_000699245.1. Lineage (NCBI taxonomy): Eukaryota > Metazoa > Chordata > Aves > Pterocliformes > Pteroclidae > Pterocles > Pterocles gutturalis. The sequence continues at coordinate 455 of NW_010136605.1, read as the reverse complement.
TGGGGACATCAGCCACGTCCAGGAGGTGCCCATACCTTCCTGGCGAACCAGACGCCACTGGCTTGCGTCACCCATTCACGGGAGTGGATTCCAGTGTCAATCCAGATGGCCGGGCGATTTGTCCCCCCTCTGCTGAACTGGAAGAGCAGAGAGGTGGGGGTTGCCTTTGTCCCCAGCCCCGCTCCCCGCTCCGGACCCCTGTGAACCCCAAATCCTCACCTTGAGCACGTAGAGGGGCCGGTTCTCCGTCGAGCGGCCGATCTCCAGCTTGCTGACCAGGTTGGGGTTCTCGGCCACCAGCAGGTCCATGAAGTCATAGATCTGGGGGAGAGGGATGGGGGGAGTCACGCCTGGCTCATGTGGTGCAAAGGTTTTTGCATGATGCCATTTTTCCCCCCAAAAAATGCCCCAAATCTTGGACTTTCTCACCTCGTCCAGGGTGTGGTAGGCGGCGT
>NW_010136604.1:0-2812 GCF_000699245.1 Pterocles gutturalis | reverse complement strand
CCACCCTTGTGTGCTTTGGGGGATGAAAGGTGACAAGGCATCCCACCACGCTGCCCCCAGCCCAGGCTGTGCCCCCGAGCCTACATTTGCTACAAAGGAGGGCTGTAAGGAGGAGTGCAAGTGCTGCATGGAGAGATGCAAGTGCTGCAAGGAGAGGTGCAATATTGTTGCATGGAGAGATGCAATTGCTGCAAGGAGAGGTGCACTATTGCTGCAGTACGGACCCATCCACACCACTCTCCCCAGTGAGGCGAGGAGCAGGAGGCAGCAGCCCTTCCCCTCCGCTCTTGCTGGAAACAGCAAAAGTCCCTCGCTACCTCCCAGCCCGGCCGCATCCTGCGCCGATGGCAAGCACCATCTCTCCAGCCAGCCTTTCCCACAACCGCACCCTCCTCCACATAAAGCCATTCACCAACCACAAAGCCTAAGCCTGCTTCTCGGTGGAGAGAGAGAACATCGTCATCTTTTAATTATCGGGAGGCACTCGGCCACCGTGGCCAGGAGGCACACGGAGCCCGGCGGCTGCCAACGCCAACCCGCCAACCTCACAAAAAGCCCTTTCAACTCCTCTTTGCTGAAGCATTAAGTCTCACCGGCTTGGGAGAGGACAAAAGTACAGAGGCTGGCACAAGGCAGGCAAAAACCAGCACAGGCTGCCAAAATCCGGCTCATCACCTGGGTGCCAGCGCAGGGATGCTGGGCGCCTCTCAACGCCAGCAAAGGGGTTGGATGCGACCCAGCCGGGCTCCTACCTGAGCAGTGCGCTGCTCGTCCTCTTGGCAGGGATGTGGCCGGGCCAGTACGCCAGCGCCGGCACCCGGTGCCCTCCTTCCCAGGTGGTTTGCTTCGCCGAGCTCCCACCTGCGAGAGGAAAGGGCAGAGCTCAGCATCCAGGAGCTTTGTATGGATGGGGAAAAAATCACGAGCACAGAGTTTTCCTGGGAAAGGAGCTGCTCGGAGGTGGAGGTGGAGGAAATGAGCCCAAAGGAGGATGATTTTGCAGGAGAGGGAGCTGGGTCAGGCAAGGGAGAGGAGTTAACAGGGGTTTTAAAAAGAAATAGGGAAAGGGGAAAGAAAGGGGGCTCAGCCTGGCACTGCTTTGGGTTTCTCCTCTGCCTCAGCGAGCAATGAGAAATGCAGCCGGCTGCCGGAGCTGCCACAATTCCATCCACTTTTGACATCGGGCAGGAATATGGAGCAGGCAGGAAACACAGGAATTTATGCCGGGGGCTGCGATGGCCCCGTGCAGGCGGCTGCTGCCCTCCACGCAGTAAAGCACCAACAGCCCCCAGCCTGCTGGAAACCTGCTTCATTAAATGTACCATTCTGCTGATAACCCTCCTGCCGGCTAATTAACCTGTTCCGTTCTTTCCCTGACATCACCCAAAAGCCCCCTGCCCTGCCCTTGGGTTTGGGATGCATGATGCAGGGAAGCTGCCCGGTCCCTTCCTCCATCTGGGATGCTGAGCACGGAAATGGGGGTGCTGAGCAACAAAACAGGGGCGCCGAGCCCCAAAATGGGGGTGCTGAGCAACAAAATCAGCGTGATGAGGATCAAAATGGGTGGAAGGGCATTAGAGAGCCTCTGTTTTGGCTGCAGCCCCAAGGGCCCCAGGCGGCTGCAGGGGGAAGGGACCTGGAATGGGGCACACAGAAAATCCCAACTCGATTCACGGAGCAAACTTCCCAGGCGCAGCCTTTGTCCAGCCGCCTTTCAGCGTGCGCATGGCAACGGTGCTCGCCCAAAGCCATTTCCTCTGGGCACAGCCAAGAGCCAGGCGAGGTCCCCGCTGCGGGACGGCCACCCTGTGCTTCTACGTGTCCCCGTGCCGGTTCCACCCAGCCTCTCCAGGAGCCACCGCCTGATGCTACGGGCATCTGGGATGATCCCGTGCTCCCAAGCGATGCTGCAGTGCCCACGCAGTGTCCCTGAGGACACACATGGCACAGATGCCACGGCGCTGGCGGCACAAGGAATCGTCCAGAGAAAAAGTTTCTGACTCCGCTGCCCATCCTGCCAGCATGGACCCAGCATGTCCCCAGTCTCTCCCACTCCCCACCCAAACTTCTGGCATTTCTCCCCGAGGAACATCTCTCTGGAGTGCTGGGATGCAGCTGGCACCGGGGTCGCTTTTGGAAATGTGACAACGATGCATTTGACGACAAATGCATCCAACATGCATCACGTATGGCTTAAGCGAGGTGCCTCCCCTGCCCTCGGACACCCTAAGAAAAAGCCCCAGGAGGGATTTTTCTCAAGAGCAGGGATGACGCAGTGCTGCTGCTGCAGCTTTCCAGGAAAACTGAACAGAGCGCTCCCGTGCCGAGATGAAACCCTCCATCCTTAGCAGGTCCTTAGCGCAGGGACACAGGGTCCAGAACCTCCCAAACCCTCCTCAAACTCAGCCACATCCCGAAACGCACATCCCCATCCCAGCACCCCCCTTGCTGGCTGGGTGGGAAATGGCCTTTTGGGGGGGTGGCATGCACAGATGTGAGGATGGGCTCCAGTGACCACCTGAAATCAGTGGAAAACATCCCTGGAATTCGGGCTGGAGCTTAAACAGAAATGCCAAGTTATGGAAAATGTATAGAACGCCCGCAGCAACGTACAGACCCCCTCCAGCGCATCCTCCCCTGCTGTCCTGCTCCTCCAAGGGCTTTTCCCTGCCGGGGGACGATACCCCCAGGATGGGATGCCCAAGCATCCCACCCACCCAGCACCCACGCCGGTGGGTGTCTGCAGTTAGAGCACCCAGCAGCGGACAGTAACGCCGGGCTGGCTTTCAAAACATCCGTGCGACAACCAGCC
>NW_010136603.1:0-482 GCF_000699245.1 Pterocles gutturalis | reverse complement strand
GACCTTAATACACTGATGCAATAAGCACTAATTTTCTCAAACTGAGCTATGGGACCTCCCATTTTCTTCTAGAAACCTTTCAGTTCTGTGATTCTTTTTTATAGCTCCTATTTGTTTTTTGTTAATTTCTCTGTCCACTGCTTTCAGCTGTGGAAGTGTTGCAGTTAATGAGAGCTTGGAAGCTCTCTTCAGGGTGCAGTCCTCTCAAAATGGTTCTGTCAAATACCTACCTTCCCCTACTTCCCCCAGTCCCCTGAGAGAGGTAAGCTGGTACCTGTGCCCTGTGCTGACTAGACCTTGTGGTGCGGAGGGCAGCCTGCCCCAAAAGGTGATGGCTAGGTTTGTAAAGCTAAGGAAGAACTGGCCAGGCCCTTTGACCTCTCCATATCTATCTGTCTTTCTGACATTCAGTAGGGCAAGCAAGTGTTGACCTTTTGTTACTAAGTTTCTGAAGAAAGCATTTGGTTTTGGGTGAACTTGCT
>NW_010136602.1:10529-21908 GCF_000699245.1 Pterocles gutturalis | reverse complement strand
TAAAGCTCTCTCAACGAGCCCTGCTAGCTTCTACAGGCCACTTCTGTTTGGACAAACAGCGAAAGAGGATGTTGAGTAGAGTAGGATCCTAAAAGGCATATAGGGTTTTTTATATTAAGAGCAATGTGAGGGAAAACTTTGAAAGTATCCTGAGATTATGCACCTGAGTATCCAGAAAGTTAGTTTTGGAAAGTAAAGGTGTGGCAAGTTTTGGGAAAGAAAGGTATTAGCTCTTTTTCAGAAGTTTAGCTAAAGTGGACAAAACCTTGAAATGACATAATTTGAGAGAAGGACAGATAGAGAATATTACTAGAAGAACAATTAATGATGCTGAGCTTGATTTGTTAGTCATCTGCAGGGAGATGATAACCAAAGATGCGTCAGCTCATGAAATTGCTTGGAGAGAGAACACAATGTAAGATGAGCAAAAGGCCATAGACACTGCCCTGTGGAAGAATGAGAAAGTAGTTAAAGAGTAAAAATGAGCATCAAAAGATGAACTAAAAGAACAGTCTTGAAAAGAACTGGAGCAAAAAACCCTATTTTCAAGCCTAGTGGGTGTAAAGTGCCAGGAAGGCAAGAATGATCAATGGCATTTAAAATAGGAAGAAGGCAAAAGAGAAAGAAAAGATGGGAGATGAAGGACAATGAGATTATGTATGTCAGGGAGCAGGAAGAGCAGGCTGCTCTGCAAGGGATGACCGTCTGGGAGATGACAATGACAGCAAGATGGTCAGGGGCAGTATCTTCACTGACAAGGGCACTGTCCCACAGTGGCTGGACAAGGCAAGCAGAGTTGGTCTGGTGATGGTAACTAGGATCACATACCAGTCCAGACCAAAAGACAAGTCCAAAATGATGATACATAATCTGAAGTCAAGTCAGCATGTCAGGGTCAGAATCAGGGTTGGTGACAGCAACCAGGTTTAGCCAACAGTCCAGTGATTGTCACGCAAATCTATAATGACAAGGCAAGCCCAAAGTCAAGCCAAGAAAGTTCAAACCAGTAGGTCAAGATCAGTGAGGTTCATGGCCAGGCAAAGGCATGCCTACAACATAGCTCAGGCAAGGGCCTGAAACCTCCCACAGCTCCCAAGCCAAGGAGAAGAGACCCTTCTCTCACCACTTATTCTCACACAGCTCTTTTCACAGCTGTCCTCTCCCCAGGTCACCAAGCTGCATCATACCAGAGCTGTCCTGGACCACAGGCAGCTGAGCCCTCAGGAAGTGGGAAGAGGTTCCACTCAGGGCCCAGGTGATTCATACTATTTAAGGACTTACGGTGGACTCCGCTGCAGTTAATGAGAATTTTGTGACTGGTTTAATCAGGGTCAGGAACTCATCCCCAGTCCTATGTCTGACCGTAATTTCTTCTTGCTATTGTGATGTGCAAGATGGGAAAATAAGATACTATAATCCAGAGGCTAGAATGAGATCCACACTGTGACAGAAACAAAAAGATAATCTTTGTTTTGCAGGGCTTAAATCTAAAATATAACACATTGAGGAGGGGAGGGTTAACATGATAATAAAAGTGCCATTGTTTTTCATTCCTTACACACTTTTTAATTTTGGTATTACTTAAATATGAGTAAATGACAATGCTTTCTGTTCAAGGCTTAGAAATTTATTTTAAACATTACTCACAGTATAAGTCAATAATGTTATTTCCAACATAAAGTAAATTTTAAGTTCAAGATCCACCTGAGATTCAATTTTTAAGAGAAATACATAAATGTAGTTTTCCAACTAATGACCGATATTTTGCACCTACTTCTTGCAATTTTACAGGCTTCTTGCAGTTTTAGAATAAAACCTGAAAGACTTGCAGGAATCAGTGGCTCTGGCAGCTAGCCAAACAGGCAGCATGCATGGTAAGTACACAGCTGAAGTCTGATACCATGTTATTTCTTCACTAACAGTTTTGTGTGGCCATAAGGTAGAATCATTGAGACATTCTTATCTTCCAGGAGTAAGAGTACAGTACTGGCTTTTTACAAACATGGAAATTATTTTAGCAAATTTTAATGTTTAGAATTCTTTTGCTTAAGGCAAAAAAAAGTAAGAAGTTGAAGGGAATATCTACATTCACATAGGTGAAAATAGTCATTGACTAAAGTTCTGATACTGGGGAGTGATATTTTAGGTTGACTGAGTGCTACAATTTCTTAAAAAAATACATTTGAAATGACAGATAACTTAGGAACATAATAGTTGACTATGCATAAAAATATACTTCTGATCTATGTCTGCAATACTGGGTTATCACTATAATTGGAAAATGTTATCAAAGGTATAAGTTTCAGCATGCAGGAACTACTTCTTTTAATCTTCAAGCTGTACAGAGAGAGTGTTACATACCTGCAATACATCTTGTGTGATACTCCATGACAGTTTATAGAATGCTTTCATTCTTCAATTTAAATATTTATAAAAAAACCTTTGAGTAATTACTCTGTCTAATATTTAGTGTACTACATTTACTATGAGAATGCCAAGGCAACTTCTCAACAACAAACACTTAGCTTAAAATCTTCTATTAGAAGAGCTTGTAAAATTTTTAATTGACTAATATATCTGTCACCTTCTATAGAGAGGAGAGGATACGAGCTAAAAAGGATTTTAGCTGCGAGTCTGGAAGTAAAATTGAAATACCTGCAGGAAGTGGAGACTTCTGTAGCAGATCAACTAGGCATATGTGGGTCTGAGGGTGAGACCCTGTATGTACTTCCATCTATATGTATGACTGGTAAAAATTATGGCTTTGGTAGATAGCACTATGATGGATACTTAAATATACAATTTTGCACTGAAACTATGTATTATTATCATTTGTGTCTGATTTGGAATATGTTAGATGATTATATTTCTTAGTCATGGAAGAAACATGAAAAAAATATTCTGATCTATACACGATAAAAGATAATCAGCCTTAAAAGTCTGCCCTATCAAGACAGGCAAATAAATCAGCAGATTGTAAATCCTCTTTTTATAGATCCCTCAATCTTTTTTCTTCCCAGCTCTGTACTTAATGAATAGAACTGAAAAATATAGCTAATGATCCAAATATTTATTTAAGTAATTTAAACATTAATCAAATTTGCCTTAAAGTTCTCAGTAAGTTTTCAAGTATGATTTTGTGATGCTGCGGCCAAGGTCCTTGAAGACCTGTGTTCTAAAGCATAGAAGGCAGCAGTAAATTACGTAGACTCTTTCTTTTGCATATTTCCTTTGTTTGTTTGTGGGTGTGTTGTGGTTTTTGTATTTTTGGGGTTTGTTTGTTTGTTTGTTTGGGGTGTTTTGTTTTTTCTTTCTTCTGTAGCCATTGCTGTCCTATGCCCTTGTGGTCTTACTGCAGCTGCAGAGTACTTCTTACAGGCTGAATTCACCTTCTCTGTTCTGCTGCAGCTACCTTGTTTTTACAAACCTCCGAAAAACAGTATTACGGTTTAAGGTGTCAGCTACAATATGTTTTATATCTAAGTACAAATCTAAATTTAATAAATATCTGCCATTGTTATGTGACTAGTGAAATTTTAATATATAAACTTATGAAAATTTAAGGATGTAACACTGTAGCTATAAGAAACCATTTTGGTATAAAATTGTTGATAGTGAGACTTCAAATTCTGAGAATGTCTTTTGAAATTATTCAAACTTTGAAAGATTTTCTAAGAGTAGGGAAAACTTGGTTCAGAAAAGTTTTTTGTACTAACTTGTGTCAGATCTTCAGGTTTTATTAAACTCTAATGGAACCGATAGCGTATTTCAGAAAATGTACTTGTATATAAGGGAAATAAATATTAAACTTGTTAGACTGAAAATTTTGGACTACAGGGACATAGGTGGTTTTGCAGTCTGCACATACATTAGCTGATTACTGTGAGCTGAAGACTGTCTCCTAAAGGTACTGAATAAATGAGCTGATCAAGGAGCTGTCTGGACAGTTAATATTAGTTTATTGTGATTCTTGAAACACTGGAAAATTTCCAGAAAGCTGTAATGGAGCTACTGTTGTGCTAGTGTTCTAAAAGGATATATGGGACAATATCAGCTTGACATTGAACTCAGATAGGCTAATTTAGCAGGACTATATTAATAGAAAAGTAAGGGAAGGAGACATAACTGATGCCACTCAGTACTGTTTTATGGAAGATAACATGAAAACCCACTTAATTTTTTTGAGCAGTGTTGAAGTTACCCTCTTGATTAATAGCAGTTACAATGTTGGCATAGCTGAGATATACAAGTCCCTAATGTTTTACAGAAGTATATTTTTATTACGAAATAAGTACGGAATTAGCTGTCCTGTCAAATGTATTTGTGCATACTTGTCAGCTTTGTGATGTGTTCCTTACCAATGTAAAATAAAAATGTGTTTGTTATTTTATTTTTTTATCTCAAAAGGAATTAACTGAGGAAAATATGATGACTGGTGTTATACAGGAGATTGATTTCAGTGCAAAAGTCAGACCTTATTTACTTTGGCACTTAAGTTAGGATGTTCCACAAAGAACTGAGGTGCCCAAGTCAAAGAAAGCAGTTCAGCAGAAGCTGAAAGGGTTAAATTACCTCTTATACAGTATCATGCCTTCCTGGCTGTCAGCTGTCCAAGAGATTTCTAGGTTCCCACCTGCACAGTGATCCAGTTTCAACAAGGAATAGCGTCCAATAAAACTCTTGTTATTCGATGGTGTACTTCAACCACTGAACTCCTATACTTGCCCACACCCAGGGGAAGGCTGAGTGCTCTGGATCCTGAATAGATGAAGATGCTACTAAAGTGCCAGTGAAAGGCAATAATTGACACAAAAATTTATATTTCATATTTCTTACTTGCTGCCTGCAGGTAATGCTTCAAACATTACAGAATCAGAATCATTACAGAATCATTACATTTTAGTTTGGGGATTAGATTGGTTGGCACCTGGTTAATTTCACAAAAACACCAGTTCTTCTAGAAATGGAGACGGATTTGGATGCTTCCAAGTTGTAAGTGGTTTTTTGAAAATCACAGAAAGCTGTAGAAATTAATCCAACATTCAGGTAATAGAATTCATATACCATGTGGAAGAACAAAATATAAAGGAGCTGACTGGTGGTGTCTTCCTAGTCATGTACTGCAAAGTGCCAGCATATTTTTTTCTGATGTATTAAAGTGAAGCGTCTCTCTCAGCTCTTTCTGCCAGGCATCTTGTCTCTTGCAACAGCTCCCAGAACTCTTGACATACACTGTTTTCCTACTGCTGTTCAAGAGATTTACAGAAAGTGGTCTAGTTTCACATCAGTGGAGAGCCTTAAAATAAAGAGAATTTGTTGCTTCCTGGTCTGGGTAGGACGAGGTTCTGATGTGCCCATTAGTGTGACACAAAGGAGCAGGCCAGACAACCTTACTGAAACAGGTCTCGTATTTCTTTTGAATCAGATTTTAAAATAGTAAATGTAATTTACTTCCAATTATTGCTACAAAGTATTTCTCTTGTGATAGGGAAGAAAAGGCAGGAGGTAACACAGAGAAGAAAGCTTTTACTTACTAGGCTGGAATCAAACTGGAAAGGTCTGCAACAAGCGCAGGCTCTCGCAGCCAGCCAACTTTGTGTCATTAATGGTAAACACTAAAGGAAAAAAGGTTTCTAACCAGCCTGGATCAGGTTAAAGGTTCATACAATCCAGTGCCCTTTCTGCATCTGCATTCAAAAGCATTTGTGTAGAGAACAATATATGATTCTTCCCAAAATATTCTCCAATTTCAAACTAAGCCATATTTGCTATTTTCTGCAGCTAATACCCCATAATTAATTCTTCTTTTGTGGATTTATCTATTCATTTTAAATCCATGGTATCCATAGTCTGTCGAAGTATTTTAGAACTTAATTGTGGGTTACAGGAAGAAGTACCTCATGTTTATTTTGTACCTTCAACCATTTTGTCTGATGATTCCTTGGTCTTCCCCTATTCACCTTCTCCATTGACTCTCACTGTATGTATTCAGTGCTCTCATGGCAAAGAAGGCTGATGGTATCCTGGGCTGTGTTATGAGGAGCATTGCCAGCAGGTTGAAGACTCTATCAATGACATCTCAAGTTAAAAGACTGATAATTAATTCTTATGCTGTGTTTTCTGTCTTCCAACTTTAATAATTTTTTTATTAATTTGAAGATTTTCCCCACATCCCCTGGAAGTTCAGCAAAGAATTGTTGAAAGCCTTTGGAAATCTGGTTGTATGAAATGACGTCTCTCTGTCTGCATGTTACTAACACCCTCAAAGAAGTGCAGTAGATTAGTGAGGTATGACTTCCCTCTGCCCATGTTGACTCTTCCACAATGTTATACTTATCCACGTGTCCACTTGTTCATACAATTTCTACCAGATAGTGGTAGAAACATCTGGTTAAGTCTTCTGTATTTTTTTTTAAACTCTTAGAAATGCTCTTGAAAATTTAGATCATGTATGTTAACCATTTTCCACCCATCCTTGAGTTCTTTAAGCCCTCTTAAATGATTAGCACTGGCTCTTGGCACTTTGCTGCTATTCCTTTTGTTGAGTTCTCCCTAAAATATTTTGTTGACACTTCAATTTGAATAATTTCTCTGGTACTTACCCCAGGATGGGGAATTTTAGGTTGGCTATCTCATGTAAACACGTCCACAGTAAATACAGAAACAAAGAATGAGTTTACAAATTCTGCTGTTCCAATCGTCCTTCTTATATCCCGGTGTCAGGCTTCTTGTTCCAGTGTCTTTATTAGTTTTGATGCCTTCCACAAGGCACTAAATCCTCTTTAGCATACTGTTAATGTTTAACTTTCTGTTCTTTATTATTTTCTTCATTTAAATGCAATTCAGCTTTTTCAAGGACATCTTCTTCCTTTAATCAGCTTATTTTTCTGTCTGTTTGATTGGTCCTTCTGTTTGTGTGATCTTTCTACAGTTTTTTTTTAACAGGTTCTGTGGTGCCCAAGAATAATTTGGTGCCCCTTCAAAACGTGTTTAGCTACCCCTTTGAGTGCATTTTTTATACTTTCACTTTTTGAAATTAGGCACTACTGTAGTTTGATGGTTTAACTGTTATCAGTCTTGCAATTACAAAATCCTATCAATTATCATCCTTTCAGAGCTTCTGATACACCTATAATGCTGTCAGCACCTTCATTAAAGAAACCAGGAATTCCATCCCTTACCCCATCTTACTTCCCAGACTACTGCTTGTTTAGAAGGATGGATGCATTTGATCTAGCTGGTTTTTGATGCATTTTTTTATATGGGACTCTGAAGAAGGCCTTGATCCTGAGTCTGTACTCCTTACTCAGAAAAAAGCCATGATTGTGTGACTGATTATTCTTAGGGCTGTGCTTTGGTTAGGAAATACTTCTAGAATGACATCTATGACACTTCAAATACACACTTATGTTTAATTTTTTTTTTTTACTTGTCTCTACCCTATGCTAACATAAAAGGTATTATTTTATTAAGAATAGATAAAAATAAATTGTTCATTCATTTTCAAAATTTTTTTTTACAATACAAATAAATACTTTATCTAATGAAATGCAGTGGTTTGATTAATCTATATTGACTGTTCTGCATTGCCACAGTAGTGTTGTCGTGGGAATACAAACATTTCCATGTTCTGTATCTCAGTTTTCATTTTACAGAGCTCTTCTGTAAATTTTTTCTGAGACATGCACCAAAATAATCCACCTTCTATAGGGGAACTCACAATTAACTCATCAGGAAGGGAGAAATTTTGCTTTCTGAAACAGAAGAAAATCTGAAGGGCTTGCAAAAAGCTGAGCATGTGGTAACAATCCATTTAATCACAGATGGATTAATTGGTAATTGCAAAGTAAATAAATTAGTAAAAGGGCATGAAAGCAAATACGTAGATGGAGGAGTGTGGGTGACTTTAGGGAAACAGGCACATTTCCCTTTCTATCACACGTGCTCTGGCTCCTCCTGCCCCTGCTACCCTTCCTCTGGGTGCTGCTTCCACACCTCAGGAATTCTCTGACCACGCACTTTTCTTCGCTTATTGACATCCAGCCCATTACAAACACTTGGCAACAGACCTTGCTGTCAGCAGTGCCATGTACTAGCTCCATCCTCTGGTACACCGCGTCCTCAGGAAGCAGAGAGCAAAGGGAAAAAGCAGGCTTTCATCAATAGCTGTCTCGGAGGCTGACCCGCAATGCCTAGTATATACAAAGAATAATCTACACTGTCATCTGCAGCGTTGTCTCATTCTTCGCGGTGAGATATCGTTAGCTGGTAATGAATATCTGGACAAAAAGGTGAAGCTTGGAACTTCCAAATAGCAAGAAAAAATATCACATACGTAAAATAATATTCAATGGCTTGCAGTGTTAAGACATTGATAACAGAACTCTTGCTCTTTAGATCACTTAAAAGTGAGATTAAGTGTGTTTAATGTCTGCTTTGGCAATCCTAATCATGTATGTAAAATTAGGCATGGAACCAAGAGTCTGAAATTTCACATAGCAGAGAAACTACAATACAGGACTTTTAAACCTCTTGTGGATAAAAATGTGATTTATGTTTTGTGCAACGCAGCATTAAAGCAAGGTGAGACAGTTCATATAACCATGCTATGAAGAATAAATAAATAAATCTTTTTAATAATTTTCCATTGACAAGAGGATTTGAGACTCTTATTTATTTCTCTGTATTTTAGAAGCAATTTCTTACATTGATCTGTATGAAACTCCTCAGTTTGCTGTCAATATGTTCTTTTTAAAAAACCTGCCTTCAAAATGTTTAAAATTAATATTTAACACAAATATTTTCAAGAAGTTATTCATAAATAATTATTAATTATGGCATAAGCCATACAACTTTTTTTTCTAGCCCCAATTTATCCACTTTAATGAGATGGTGTTAATATATTTGTTCTCATTAATGAACATTCACTTCAATCACTTTGCAGCACTCTGTTCTGGTACTTGTATTCACAGTTGCTTATAAATATTTTCTTTCTGCTGGATAACGGCTTTGGCAGCAACTCTGTATTCTCAGAAAGAAATAATAGAAGTGCTTGGAAACCCTCTAAATAGTATAACTTCGTACCTAGAGCATACTTTTTCGCTGCTTCTACTTGATCAATACCAAAGCTTTAGTAAATAAGTGTTTAACTTTACTAAAAAAGTTTTTTTTTTTTTCCTATTCACATTCTGTGCTTCTCTGAGAATGAATTTGTGTTTGCTATGGAAAAGAAGAAAATGGTCATATTGTAGACCAGCGCAAATGTGCAGAAAAGGAAAGAAAAACATCAGAATCCCAAAGGAATATGTATTTATCAGTCTAGATTTCATCATATGTAGGTGCTCAAGACTGTGCTAAGAAGCTGTTTCAGTTTATGCTCTAGACTAGTCTTCAATCAGCCTGGAGGTGGTTTAAAGCAAGAGGATCAACATACGGTGGCAAAGGTATGCCAGGGATGTTACTTAATAAACTATGTGATTACAGAGAATTATTTTCTTTAGATGACTTTTTTGCTGCTGTAGTTTCAATCCAGGATAAGACACTTTTTATTAACAACTGCCATAAAGCAATTCATCTCTTTAGTTACCAGACAGGAATCGGGGAAATTGATGGATTAATGACAGCTAGACTATGGTTGTATCAACTGTCATTCTTTTAAAACAGATACACTGCTGGGATCTTCTATCTGGCTTGGGTGGGATCAGAGTCTTTTGAGTCTATGCCTCTGTTGGGTTCTTAGTAAGTGTTCACTGCTTCACCAACTTGCAGAATTCAAGGCAAGTAGCTGAGGTTGGTAATTTATAAGGCAGGAAAGATTCACAACTACTTCTGTTTTCCAGCACTCAACTTTTACCATATTTGAACTATACCATCTCTCAGTGAGAACATCCAATCCTGCTTTAAGCAAATGATATGTTCTGTGACACAGTATCTTGAATCTGATACTGCAGGATGGCAGCTGTTCTCTCATTGAAGCAGCTGTTCACTTGGGGGATATTAAGCAGCTTCCATCTGTCTGGAAATGGCTACTAGAAACCCAGTTTAAACAAGGATTCAAAAAAAGCTCTTCTTAACGGGCCACTTGAATTCAAAGCCTTCAGGAGCATCTCTGTGAAAAAGTGTCTACCAATCCACAAAAGCATTTTGAAACCAGACTCACTAAGGAGACTGCAGAACATATAACATAGATGAGTGGACAGAACCAGGTTCATGCACACATAATTAAAAACTTGCTTAATTTAGGAGGACTAGAAATGCTCTTTAGGGATCAGCTACTAAAGATCAGCATCCTGCTTTCCGTGTGACATGAATTCTGTTCAGTTCAGGATTCCAGTGTTCTGTGCAGCCTGGGAAAGACTGAGAGGTAAAAATACAGATCTGAAGGGGACTTTGATATGCCCTGAAACAGAAGTTTGGGAATAATCTTTCTAAAACACTGACAAACCAACAGCCATAAAGGTCAGAAATTATCCTTTCCATTTAAACTGCCTTGTCTCCAGTGAAGACCATTTTAACGGACAAGTAATACTTGTGTTAGAATGTGTTTAGAAGAAATTTCTGCATTTTTCATGTGGAGCTATTGAAAATCCTCAGCATTGTTGGGGAAGTGATCAAAGCAGTAGGAAGGGAGGTAAGTACTGAAATGTCCGAAACAAAAATTTCAGCCAGAGTCAAGTCACAATTCAGTAAATTCAATATCAAGTGGAACAGATAACATGAGCTGTACATACAGATGCAGCTCCCACTGGTTTCTTGTCTCGCGGTCAGGCTAGATGGCATTCTCAGGCTGTTTTGGTTCCCTTAGTTGGAAAGGCAGTACGAGAAAGAGCACTCATGATGTAAGAACTAATCCAGAGCAGTACTGTGGACTTCATTATGAAGGATGGCAGGCTAAATTATTGCACAGCTTCTTCCCATCTGTGAATTTGCTCTTCTTTGCACCAACCAGCAGAAAATGTACCTGTCGCCAAATCTGGCAACAAATCTGTACCTACTGCCAACAGCTCAAGAAGCACAGCTGCATCAGCTCCATGTCCCAGGTCCAACCTGTAGTAAGTCTAAGCATGTATTCCCAGTAAGCATGTGCACGCACACACATGAAATGTGTACACAGTACATACATAAACACACACACAGAGCATCACAGACAGAAAACAGCACTCTCGGAAACACAGACAGGGCCAGTAGCCTCCTCCCCTTTGCCTCTCCAGGGGATCAGAATGGAGGCCCATTAGTGGGAAATGCAGACATGGCTACAGTGGCCATCCCTCCCGCTGCTGGGCTTAGACTGAGGTCTATCCACAGGCTGCCCCTTGGATCTCTGCTCTCCCCTGCTGCTGCTGCCTGTGCCTGCCCTGCTCCAGCGGCTGCTTGCAACCC
>NW_010136602.1:0-10514 GCF_000699245.1 Pterocles gutturalis | reverse complement strand
TCCCCCCCCCGCCAACCCTAACGTCCCTCTAGTAACTGGCCTCAGACAGCCAAGTCTACCCATAGTTGGCCCCTGGATCCTCTTGTCTCCAGTTGCTTCCCTCATGGAGAGATTAAGCCAAACACACACACAGCCCAACCTCTCCACTGATGCCCCCCTCCCACGTCATGGAAACCAGGCTCCTTCTGCCCTCCGACGGAGGTTAAAAGGGACTTTTAGCAGATCCCCACAACTTCTCTGGATAACCTGAAGCATCAACAGTTAAAAAAAAAAAAGATAATACAGACTCCATGAACATACTTTAGGAATGTATTTAATTACCACGTTTTGATAATCTATCTAGAACATTATACCCCTAAAAAAAATCTGGAAGACTTTATTTTCCTACAAAATGCAGTAATTTTTCTCATTTGTTGTGCATTTTGTAACAATATTAACCAAATACTCCATTTGTTGGAACAGCTATTAAACTACAGAACTTCTTTACCAAACATGCAAATGAAAGCCTGGGGCTTTACATCAGTGGCCACTGTATGTGACACAAAGCCCTGTGCTCCACCCTGGCCTTTGTGCATTTTGTACCACAGCTAATGTTTGTTACACAAGATCACTTCTGCTTAACTTGTCTCAGATTTGACCTCAAGGGCGTATTTGTTATTGTTACAATGTCTGTTACCTCTTGCCCAAACAGACACAGTTCTCAGGTTTTCTGCATAGTATCAACTTCTATGAGAGAAAGAGACGAGATTTCAGTATTTTAAGGTACTTTTATTTAATAAATAACTTCAGTAACAGCACTGTAAAAAGTGAACATCTGTTAAAATAAAAAGGCACTTAAAACAAGAATATGACTATGATGCAGTTTGAATGGTCAAAGGCAAATATACATGGCACATGTCAAGAATGATGTGTGACTCATGTCACATGAGAAACTACGCAATCTTAGCTACAGGGTAAAGGCAAATTTACAGCTAAGACTGCCCAGAAAAAAAGGGAAGAAAAAAAAAAAGCTCGTGTTGATACAAAAATATTACAGAAAGAATTGCAACCAAATACATTAAAAAGATTAGAAGGGTGACAAAGCACCAGGCTTTAAACCAAGGAAACATTACAGAATAAAGACACAGTGTGACATAAGGCCCTTATGTGTTTTGAGGATGTCTTGGTAAGGTACTTCATGATACTGCCACCCAGGGCTTGAATTTACAAAGAAAAACTAGGCAAGTTACCAGTTAGCAACTTTTTCAGTAATGGCACGTGTTTTAAAGCTATTTTTTCCTTCTTAACATTCTTCTCAAACACTTTCATTTTAACCACAACCTGGCAATAAGCAACTTAAAAATTAAAAATCAGTATACACACACTTCTCAGTCTTTTACACTGCTCACTTCCAACTTACCATATACGTAATCAAATGTCTAGCAAGCAGAACACCAATTAACCACCAGCTCCATGCTACACGAGTTTAATTATATCTGCAAACTCAAGCCCTGATTTCCCTGTAAAGCTAAAAAGTTTAATACTAAATGGCTAGGCAGAGCCCCCATGCTGATTACCTTAACCCTCTCCCTCCCCGTTCATGCCACAGCAGTATCGCACCCTGCAGAAGACCCGGATTCACAGCACAGGAGTGGAAAAGGTCAAAAAGGCACCATGTGACCTTAGCTGACTAGGCTACACAGTCTCAAGTTTTTTTTTGTCAGATCCCTGGCACTGATTACTTTTACTTGCCAAAAACAATAAAAAAAAAAAATTACATATGGTACATTTTCAAAACCTGCACAGGAAAACAAACCTATATGTAATGAATTAGTAAAATCACTGCAGTTTGCCCTAAATCTATCTTACTGTGACTACAAAAATCGCTATGCTGCATACAGTGTTGTGAAGTTATACAAGCAGTGTTCATTTTCCCTCATATTTAGGATTGACCACAGTTGTCACGGCACTCTTGTAAATAGGATTTTCACCCTAGAAAAAGAAAAATATTTATATTAACATTTGAAGAGACGAAAAAAGCACCATGTTTGCGAGAAGTGTAAAAATTAGCCTAAGAGATTAGCTTAAGAAATTACCCATTAATGTTTTGTTTGTACACACAAATAGCTTAAGTCAAACTAGTTTTCCCTCTAACAACTTGAAAAAAGGCATGCTCAGCTAATAAAGCAAAGGGTTAGGGCTCAATTCTGTTCGGCTTACATCACAGATTTCCTTCAGAGCTGCTTTTTTTCTGAACCTCATACAGTCACCTCAGGGCTGAGCCATCAACTCAGGGGTCTGCAGCCCATTATATTTTTTTAAAGAGGAACAGAATTGTAAACAACATTGTTTGACACCATGACTAATTACAGAGCACGTTCTGCTATAATAAACATTTAAACAGCTTGTCTTGTATTATAATTTAATTCTAGAAACAAAGTGGAAAGCCTTGTATTATTTTGATAATACACATTTGATATTTATACTGAACATTTAGTACTTGTCATTCTCATTTTATTCCTGCAGGTTCCCCCAATGTCCGTATGCACAAAGCGCACAAATAAAACTAAGAAACTTCTGTAGTTGTGCAAATGCTGTAATGAAAACATTATTTCTACTGACATGAGAAATGTCTACAGAAAAACCGCTTACATCTCTCTTGGTGAGATTTGGAAACCTCTAAACTAAGCTTATTTTAAGCTTCCTTTGTTCCCAGGTTTCCTTTTATCTCAGTAAATCTTACTCCATTTATGGCATCCCTGCACACCTAAGATGAACAGCTAGAACTCAAAATTAATCAATAAATCTTAGCAGAAGAAAGGGCTATCTACTGCTGGGACTCTCCTGATACAGCTGGGATCTGCAGTACTGCGCTCTTTATCATAACCTGAACTTCAATCTAAATAAGTGTTGCTTACCAGTATGAAGCCCTTCTGTGAATATACAAATAACTCCTGAGGAAGCTCAGTACAATGCAGACGTCAGCCTGAGTGCACTTCTGGTCAGAACCATATCTGGCCTTCAGCAGCAGCAAGGGAACCTCTCTCCCTTTGAACCCCTCCCCAGTCTGAGATGGTTTATATAACCATATTAATTGAATTCTACTCTATTAAATAGCACAGCACTTACAATATTTTAAGTTAAAACAATTTTGTTTTACAGTAAGTTAAAGGAAATCCTTCCCCTCGACACACAAACACTAGGGTGTGTCTGTTTTTTCAGGGTCATAAACCTGGAAAATTAACTGGGAATACCACAGGATGTGCCAAAAGGTGACAAGGCAAGTGAGAGACCAACTTGGTGTGAAATTGTCATATCACAGTTCTTGGGAAGTTTGTTGTCTTCTATTTACAAGACCAGGTACGGGGCAAGTAACCGGTCTACCCCAACAGCAGCTGCTGCTAAGGAGGACCATTTAGCTGTTGTGTACTGCCTTTCTGTCATGGTTCCTTTCATAAAAAAAGGGAATTTCTCCTTAAAGCCAGTTTCTGTACATACAAAGAGCAACGAGCCACATCCAAACCTGTCTAGGCCTGAGAGACTGCAGCCTAGTCTCTCAAGACCAGCTAGAACCTGGACTGCTGGACAATGGAAGTCAAGGTTTCAGATCACTCTTAAGATTTGCATCCATGTCACCCGGCTTGAGGTGACAGAGGAACTAGGTGTCCAGCGCTGGCTATGCTTCACAAACACACAGTAATAGCAAAAGACCCTTCTACCAGTTCCCAGGCAAACTCTGGTTTGAATGAAAGTATATCCGCTACTGGTTGCGAAGGGGATGGGGAGTTAAGTTTTGCCTTTTTTTTTTTTTTTTTTTTAAGATAATGGAAATAAAATGTTGTGGCTAATTCCCAGCTAGATATATAAATCAATGCAAAATTGCTCCCCACCCCTCCTTATTTTTAATAAAAAGATTTGTAATAGTAAGACGTAAATGAAACTAGAAAAACATCCAGGGATGGGGGATTTAATATGTAACTGAAGTATCTCATTATGCCTCAAAGTTCCTGGCAGCATACATTGTTTGTTTCCTTAAGTTTTAATGAAGAATTCTTATAAATATAAATCAGTAAAGTTTCTAATGCAGAGAAAGTCTGTAAGCTTAACAGGTTGTATCATATGCAGAAGACATCGCACAGCTTTCCAATGGCAAGGCATTCTATAATAACGTGCTTGTAATGTTCAACCTTTTGTAAAAGAGACTACCCCCAGCAAACACAGGGAGGTAGATGTTTACACTTTCTTGTTTGTAAAAGAGAGAGCTTCTATCAGATAGCACAGGAACTGGAATAAAGCTTAAGACTAAAACTTGGAAATTTGCAGGGTGCTCCTCATACAATTAATTTAAATTTGGAATCAGGTTTAAAATGCAATTTGCATAATAAGATAGTAAATTTTTACTATGATACTTTTTCAAGAGAAATCAGAATTTGAAATTTACATGCTCTTTATTTAGAATCAGTCCTATTTGGAAATAAATTGAAACACTGTACTGTCTTCCCTTGTACTTGCATTTTATGTTCCCAAGAACTCTCAGAAGCAGACTGGGATTTAGGTCACTGAATAAGGCACTTAACTAGGCGTCTCTCCATGACAGCTGAGTGTCTCAGTTCCCATTACAAATAATGAAGATTTAGTCAACACACTCAGAACTATTCAGCTTAACCCAATCTTACGGTTGATCAGCTAAATGGCTGATCAACCGCAATACAGGCGCCCGATGGATTTGCAAGTCCTTCCCTGCTATTTTCTGCTAGACAGGCAGCAACAGCCCAGGCCTTGCCAGCCGTACTCGATCACCATGTCTCAGCCCTGGCTTGGCAAGGTCTTCTACAAATAGCTTATCAGTAAAACTAACATGGAAATAGTAAATAAATGTCCACTAGTCCAACACAACTGACCTCACTTAGGGCCCCTCACAGCTGGCACATAGTATGAGCTTCCAGAAATCAGCAGCATTCCAGATTTTTAGCTGGGTACTAAAACATGCTATTCCAAACTTGCTGTTTTAGACAAATAGTACCGTTTTTCAATAAACCCATTTTTTTTTTACACCGCTATGGAGAATACATTGGTTTAGGCATGCAAAGTTAAGAAAAACACTTTTGCCACATGCCCCTATAAATGAAAACACCATGCACACTTAAACCAAAATAAATATTAACAAACACTAACTATATGCAAAATTGAGTCAAATACATTAAAATAAGGCTTGAGGTACTTAAAAAAGTGCCTTCATCAGAGAATAAAGAGCTATGTTCTTGCAACAATAGTCACTTTCAACTAGACTGGGCTGTTCAGAGGGTAACAGTTCAGTCCAGTGTTGCATAAAGATGAACCTACTATATAGGATGTCTGATTAGCCTTCTTATTCCCTTTTTCTCTCCATGGACTTACTATTTCAACAGTCACCTTAACTACCTTTCTAGTGGGTTTAACTCCTAATCCACTGCAAGAAACGGCACTCTAGAATATGTAAACTCATCCACATACATTGTTCAAGAGCTGGTTCTTAATATTTTCAGCTCTCACTAACATCCATCATTATTTAACAGTAACATAAAATGAGTCATCTGTCAACCTGTAGACATGGCAATTGCATCAGAGGATGAAGCAAAGGCCAAGGTTAAGGGCAGTACAGACGACCAAGGGTGTCACCATGACTGGAAGACAGGTGGAAAGCAGCTAGCCTGCTATTCAGTACATACCCCTTTAACAGCACAAATGTAAGCCAGGCAGGCAGTGAAGACAGTAAAGCCTGACAGTAGTGAAGGAGCACCAAGACAGCAGCTATGCTGCAGGTCAAGAAAAAAATTCAACTCTGTTCAACCTAGCTGGCTTGAGCATCAACTGCAAGGGTACTGTGGCGACAAGTCACTCACAATATCACAGATGAGGACTGGTGGAGTATTTGGGCCTCTCGTTCGTGAGAAGCTTCGTGGTGCTCCGGTTTACTCACTGCAATAACCAAGTCATGGACAAACTGCATGCAGCTTATTTGATTGTACATGTATACACCTGGAGGGAACCTTCTGCAGTTTAATCTTCTTGTAATGGGACTTCAGATGACTTTCTTGCCTTGGCAATACGAGACAACTCTTTCTTCACCTAACCAAAGTTACTTCAACAATCTAAAAATGCCAGAAAAATCTCAGTTATAGGGGAGAGGAGGATTTTCTCCTTTTACTTCATGTGGGTCACCTATTCTGACAATTCAATCTCCTTTTTGATGGTCAATAAAGCTAAACCCACCTCCCCCCTCCCCAAAGTTCCGGTATTTCTCTGAATACCAAGGAGGATAAAGTCATGTTTAAAAAACCCACACTCTTCCATACTTCAGTCAATCCCTCCATTTACACAAGAGGAAATCTTTCTTCAAGAAATACATTTTAAGGCAGCACTGAGGACACTAGATCCTGAAAGAGTTGTGGGGTAGAGAACAAGAGCGGAGAATGGAAGTCACACACCGTACGGTTTGTTAGATGCTCGTCCTGCATGCAGCAGAAAGCACACCATTAATTGAACAGCAGAAGAGAAGGTAGCAGGGACTTAACTAGAGGAATTATGTGAAATGTTAGAATAGAACAAGATTTCAGTTTCCTCCGCAGAATAATTGACTCTGAGAAGAAAAATGGAAAGGAGATGAATGTCGTTGGTGGCAAGTAAAATGAACATTTGTACAATCAATTTTGGACATACTGGAAAGTTAAATGACTGCAAAGAGAAAAGTATATTTCATCAAGGAAGGGCTCAGAATGCTAGACAAAGTATTTGAAATTGTTGTCACAGTGAGGACAGATAAGAGCTTAAATACTATTAATTCCTGCTTTCTCCCCTCATTTTTCCTTTACAAAAATCTTTTCAGTGCAACACTGAAAAACGGAGACAGCTGACAGAATAAAATTACAGATACAGATCCTTTCCTTCCACCGGCTCCTGAAAAAAGCTCTTCATTTTAAAGGGATGTGCTGCCCTCCCAGCTTCATTCCCTTCCCTCTAACTGATCTCTGTAGTTCTTATCTCTCAACACTCTTCTGACATCCATTCTTCATCTCATTCTCCCTTTCTCATTCCTTCTTCAGCAGCTGGGGATCCCAGGGAAAGAAGACAACATTTAAAGCATTCAAGAAAGTGCAGACTCAAAGTCTACAGAACATATCTATCCATCACCTCCGGTTTACTGACTTCCTCCTCTGGATACTGCTGTTTCTCCTTGTGTGTTTGGTGTGAAGAGAACCGAAGTCAGCATTTCCAAATAGAAATGAGGTGTTCAGGCAGAGTTTAGGAGGGACTAAGAAACTGGAGGAAAATGCATCTAGAGGTGACCAAAACATTTCCTCCTCTTAATGTGGTGGTTATTTTTTTTCTATGGAGATCTCCAAGCTGTCTGGGCTAAGAGAATTATGATATTGCCAGTTTCAATAGAAATAAGGATGGAAAAAATAAGATACATATTTAATTGTAAAAATCAATATAGGATGCATTCCACACTTTAAGTACAGGCTAATTCTGTACTAGGTTAATAAGCCAAAAAAACCCCCAAAAACCTGTAAGGGTACTTTGAATGTTCCCAGAGTTATTTTAATAAAAACAGTGATATTTATAGGCTGGGATATCTAAGTAATAACTAAATTAGCTTTGAAAACATAACTTTAAGCAAACTGACTGCTGATTTAAGGAAACAGAAGACAAACCCTTGCCTAACACTGTGTCTCTCCACAATCCAAAGAGCTTCTTCAGTCCCAACAGCTGCTCTATTACATACCCATACATTTACCCACCAAGGAAAAAAGAAAATAACTTGTAGAATAGTTTAAGCCAGTACTGGTAGTATTAGTAAGCAAGCAATCTTGCTGTCAAAATGAGTTAAAAATTTTCAAGCTGCATTCTTTAAAACCTCAGAATCAAAGCAGCAGTAGATAAACTGAGCAAGACTCAAACTCTGGTTAACTGACTGTGACACACAGTGAGTCTGAAGTGACATGCAAAGGAAAAAAAAAGGAAGAAAATGAAAGAAGATACAAACTGAGACTTAGAGACCAGCTTTACGTCCATAGTTTGGATTCTTGAAATTGTTAATAGGGCTCTTGTATATTGGATTTTCTTGCTGAAGTAAAAGAAATGGTCAATATCGAATAATTCAACAGGAAAAAAAGAAAAGTAACATTCTCAATTAACACTGAAAAAATCATGCTAAATATAAAGAAAAGTATTAGTAATTTTTTTCCAGCATAGAATTAATTTTCTTAAATAAAAACAAAAGACTTCCTAGGAGATTTTTTAAAAGTATTCTCTTATCAAGCATATGTGGGTGTTGACATCTACAGAACTGAAGTGAAGGGCTTTTGATTAGCAGATTCCTAAAATTTCCCAGAGGCAGCAACCCTATAGCCTATGTAAGCCATCAGACCATAGGCTTGTCTTTCTTGCATACTTTCCTGTTGACAAGGGACTGGGAAGATTTCAACAGACCAGTACCAGCCAAGATTTTGTGACCAGTTACTGAAATCTCACAACTAAACCTGTATGAATATTTATAAGATCTCTTTTGTAAGCGTACAGTTTTCTCCTTCGTTTTATACAAAAGTGCCTCTCTTCTTCTAAGAAACATTTTAATAACATGTAAAATGTGGTAGAACTGCAAAGCTGAACTATTTTGTCACCATCACATTTTCTCACAGAAATTTTATTTCAACTGAAGTTACTACTCACTTTTCTAACCCAACCTGTACTTCTCAAAGAGGGTTGGAGGTTTTTTGTTGTTGTGTTTGGGTTTTTTTAATTTTTTGTTTGTTTGTTTGTTTTTCTCCTAGTGGTAGCACATAACATGTTTTAAAGTCAGCTTTAGGATAAATAAGGATATTTCTGTTCCTCCACAGGCCAAAAGGCAGAAGAGTCTGAAACATTAAAGGCGCATGAACAAAGACCTCCTATTCTTCCTCAACTACTGTAGCTTTTACACAGATAAAAGCATCTTAACTTACCGTATCCCACTTGGCATTCATCTTCTCCTTTTCAAATTTAGCAAATTCTCTTCTGTCATGAATGATCATTAGTAGTTTCCAAATCAATAATAATGCAAGTCCAATAAGAACAATGCCAGCAACCACACCAGCTACAATGGGAATGATGTCAGGGCCACTGGGGCATTCTAGGGAACAAAGCGAGGGAAGCACGATTTTATGAAATGGTAAAAGTAATGCATATCCAGGTGCTTTTAAAATTTTATTTTGTACTTAAGCCAGTATTTTGAATATCAAAGATATGCCAATTAACAGCAAAGACAAAGGGAGAGTAGGCAACATCACGTTCATACCTGGGGTCTCTACCACGTGGACATTGGCTTCACCATTTGAATTGACAGAATACGTGAAGTAGAACCAGCAGTCATCAACATCCTTCTCTTTGCAATGAGACAACGGATCGGGCTGTCCAGGCTGTGGCAACTTGTCTCGACTTTCCACCCGTGTCATGTTGAAATGCATACATTCCTGAGAACATGTTTCCTTCTTTTCTCCCTTGTCAAAAGCTCTGCATTGAACACAGTCCCTGTGGAAGTACGAATCAGACGCAATGCTTTTCAATATGTTCACAAAATATTTCTAGAATTTAATCTAAAGAAACATAAAGGACAAAATGTGGAAAAAAACCCATGACAAAACTAACCCTTTTTCCATAAAGGCCAGGAAAAAATAAAGCAAGACAGAGCTTTTTACCAGCCAGAACATTTATTTAGAAAAACCCCTTTTAATAAATTCTTCTTTCCCTGGATGACCCACAAGCTTCAAGGACAGAAAAAAAAAGTTACCTAAATCTCCAAAAGGAAATAAGGCTAAAACTTTCTCAATGCCTCCACCTGGAAAATGAACACTCTCAGAGAAAGCAGTGTAGGAAGTATTTACCATGAAACAGTATCTGAGAGACAGGTTAAAAAGAACAAACCGAGTGACAAGCTTTAGAGTCAGATATCCCTCTGAATAACTCATCGAAAAAGCCAGACTGAGCAGGATTTTTATATTAAAAAGACCACACTGAGAGAAAACCTTAAAGTCAGCTGCATGAAGCCTAGAGTCAGGCCAGCCACTAATAATAAACTCATTTCAAAGTGTCAGGGCAGAAAATGCTTGGTTTCTAAAAGCAAGGACTTCCAAAGGTAGGGATGCAAATTTCACTGGCCCACACAGATCTAGGTTTAGTTTTTGACTGTCAGGATACTCTGACTTTTTCAGTAGTATTTTGGAATAAAAGGTTTAAGCAACAAGCTTAGCTGGAGTTTCAACTATTCTGGAAGTTGCATAGCATACATATACTTTTGTCACATTAATTTCAAAAGGTCAAGATGATGGGACTTTACAGCCTGTCACACTACAGACCTATGTTCCCTCCAGTTCTACAGAAAGCTGACTGGTAATAATCATATATAAAATAAGGGAAAGCTGTAACCTGCCCAAGTCAATCTGAATAGTTAAAACTGATTTAACATAATGTACACATTTCTATGTACATTTTCAAGCCCAGCCAGCATGGGTTCATGA
>NW_010136601.1:7529-36283 GCF_000699245.1 Pterocles gutturalis | reverse complement strand
CGAGCCCCCCGCACCCCTCCCCGCGTCCGTGCAAACGCTGCCAGCCCAGGGGTTGTTAAGCTCTCTGAAGGCTGTGTATTGTATGGATTTAACAGAGGGGGAGAAAATGAGAGTATATCCAGGGGCTCGTTTCTCTGGCTATTAATGTCGTTTAGGGAAAAAGGAAGTGGTAAATGTTAAGAACTTCCACTCAAAAATGTACTAAATAGCAGACTGTGTGTCTAACAATGTGAGTAAGCACACCGTAAGGCTATGCTCAAAATGCATTGCTCTCTTTGTTTTCAAATGATTTATTTAACCAAGTAAAAAAAAAAAAAACCACAAACAAACCTAACCAAACCAAAACAAAACTCAACCAACAAAAAAAATCAAAACCCAAGCCTCCAAATCTAAGAAGGTCTGTATGAGCATGCTGGAAGACCCAGGAATGTCTCCGTCCTCACTTGACTGGAGAAATGCATGTGCATACATGATGATGGGCACAGCCAAAGGGGGATATAAATTAAATAGTTTCAGAAGAGGAAACAAGTTTGTAAAGAAAAAAAAAGTATTGTGACATATTTGAGTACTCAGACTATGCAAGCAAACTAAAGGGAAGGGGATAGGTGTTGTACAACAAAGCTTATTTCAGATTCTCTCTCCTGTACAAAGGGATACAACACGATCCAATTGTATCAGTCTGTTATCTCATCCTATCTGTTAGGTTTGCACAGACAAATCCGTAACTGTAATGTAAGTTGTTATGTCTCACCTGACTTCCATAAGTAATGGCTGTCTCTCCCTATGCATCCTCATCCTATCACTGCCAACTCTTTGATCTTTTCTGGGAAGCCCGCCCCTTTGTTCAACCCATTCTTCTGTCTTTCAATGCCGAGTCCTAGGATGATTTAACATCCTCTTCAGTCTCATGAAGTTTGCACTGTTCTTAGCCCTGGTGGTTGCTTCCTAATAGTCAGCCTTCCATTTGTTTCCTTAAGATCTCTTTCCTGCATTTGTTTTTTCTACTTAGGTAACTTAGCGTCTCTCTAATTTAATTCTCTGTAGTCGAATAGATACCTTGAAAGGAATACAACTGTTTATAAATAAATGTTGTATGTAACTCCTTTGTTGCCTACAGCATGTTGCTGAAAGGGCTTGTGTAAAAATTAGAGAAAATTCCACATGATAATCTCATTGATTTTCTTTCTGGCTAGGATAAATATTTGTTTAGCAGCCACAAACTTCTTTGCACGTATTAGAGCTTACAAATTGAGTGTGATCTATATATCTACTTGTTTGCCATGTCAAAGGTGCTATATTTCTAGATGAGAATGAAATAAGTCTGATGATTCAGCTGTTTAAGCATTGAAGTTAGCTAGATTTTCAGAAGAGCTTTGCTGCTATTTGAACACCTCAGTGAGAAAAGTACTGGGTCCTGAAAATGTAGCTGAAAAATAAGGGTGAGCACTGAGTTCTTCTTTGCTGATTTAGGAATGTCACCATGGTATTTACTATTTCAAAAATCTGGACCCAAGTGGATTTGTAGTGTTTTCTAAGTAAAAGCCAATAGCTGTTCTTGCTCAGGAAAGGAAAACACGGTAAACCAGTGTCTCTGGGGAATTGCACAGGATGAATGTGTTAACTGTCTAAGCTGCAATGTATTAGCATGAATCCATGGGTTAAATCATTATTTGTAATTTGAAGTTTCCTGAAAACCTTCTAAAGAGAGACCAGGAAGAAGCTGCACAATTATTTTTGTTTTGCCTAATGAGCCTGGCTAAGTAGAAGGTCACCTCAAAGTAGAATTTTCAAGAATACCAACATTTCCTCATCCTATACTGTTTGTCTGATAAAATAGCTGGATCTCAAGATGTGCGCTTCACTAATTGAAGGTCATATTAGCATGAATGGGTCTAACCTTGGCTGATAGCTACCATTTCAATTTAACATTGGTTTTCTTATAAAGCAGAAATATATTTTGCCTACAAGAGTTACTCTTCATAATGCAATCTCATCAAATCTAATGTAGAATGATACGTTCACAGCTATCAATAATTTAACCTTGCCCCTTTTTAAATAATTAGAATGAATGAATAGAAACAGAATCCACATGCAACAGCAAAGATGTAATAATGTCATGTGTGTATGTGTATGAAACATCACACAACACTGTTTCTACTGCAAATTAAGGCTTTGTTGATCTTAAGGGATAAAAAAAATCAGTTGAATTATAGCACATAGCTTCAGTGAGGGTTTCCAGGATCTTGGAAATGAATGCAGTATTCATGAATATGGAAGAGGTTTCCTTGTGGGATTCAGAAATGAGGTGACAGTGCAGCAGCTGGCCAACAAGCCCATGTGACTGTTGGGACAAAGGTGTAAATATCATCCACTGCTGCAAGCACAAGTTAAAGATGTGGCATATACAATCATTTGTTGTCTCCTGTGCAAAAGAACTGTTGACTCAATCAAGAAACACAATAAATAAAACCTCCTGTTGTGTAAGTCTTATTGTGGGATGAAGCTTCTGGTGCTGGCTGCTATCAGAAGCAGGATACTTGCCTCAATGATCCTTTGCTCGTAACCAGGTCAGTTGTTTCTTGTGAACCTTGAACTAGCACTTACTAGGTACTTGGGTCTTATTTTAGCATTCAGAAGTGTTCTGACAAAGGGGTATGACTCAGGTTCATAACAGTTCTAGATTCTCTTCAAGTAGCAAAAGTTAGGTGCATTTTAGAGTATTTGGAGCTAATGGAAAACAAAGTATTTTGAAATGAATCTCAGCTGATAAAACCATGATCCTAAATCAAAGTCCTCTGTAAACATGCAAATGCTGTCCAGCAGAGTTGTCCAGATTTGCTGTCTAGGTGTTGAAGATATCAGTCACCATGGATAAGCAGTCATCAGGTGTACAAACTAGTTTGCTAATCAAATAGCTCTTGGCAGGTCCCAAAGTTAAAACTCCCTGGTTCCAAGTGGCTCTATTTAGTCTTACTCCACCTGAGACCCCCATCTGAATGTTGTCTCCTTACTGATTTGGAACATAATGGAGAATTAGATTAACAATAGCTGTGACAGTAGCATAATATAGGATCCTAGGAAGGGGAGAAATTACAGGTGCCTTTGTCTGAACACATTACTCTGGGAGAGTTTTGTACCACAAGCTGGATTTCTTGTAAGGACTGTAAAAACTTATCAGGGCAATTGTCATTATTGATCAAGTTGTTTGTTTTTTTTTTTTTTTTTCCTGCATTTGAATAAGAAGAAATGATAATAGTATAGTTAGGATTTGTTTAGAGAGAAGAATTTGTGGCCATACCGGAGAATGCTGAGCAAGGAGACAACTCTGAAGGGATGCCTCTCTGTTTCTGAATAATTGGGCAGCAGGATCCCAAGGCAATTTGTTTGTTACAGAATCTTCCAATCTTCCTTGCAGAACTATTTGCTGAAATATGTGGATTCCTGAGATGTGTCACCCTGAAAAAAATAAACATAGGGTTTCCTGCAGTTTAATTTTGTACACTTCAACACATTTCTTGGTTACGCTTCGGGCTTTCAAAAATGATGCCAGTGTTTTCCTGCAGGAAAATTAGGACTTAAATCTTCATCCAGTTGTTTTTACACACAGCACTGCTCTCTGTGGACAGAAGCAGACAATCTGCACGTGCTTTGTTCTCTATCCACAGCCCTGGCATATGTTCAGTGACATTGTATAGACCAAGACATTAGTGCAAGCTCTGGTTTCCCAAATGCTGTCAGATCAGAAAAAATGGTTGATCAAGCTCAGGTGACTTATTTTTCGTAGTTGTTGCGGTTTGGTTTTTTTTTGTTTTTTGTTTTTGTGGGTTTTTTTTAATAACAGGCTAGAGAAAGAAAAGCCTCATTGCAATCGCAATACATGCTATGCATAAACCCTAATTTACAATTGCAGGGGAACACTTTATTCTGGATTACCTGTCAGTTGTAGACAACACCTATCACTTCAGAGTTACAACGAGGGAGAAATGGAAGGCTGCCTTTCTCTGCTCCCAGGTACTGTTCTATTCTGCAGTGCCATAGTGAAATATTAATTACATTTATCAGAACAGGATTAAGTGCACAATGAGTGATTGATTATTTGGCACTAGGATAGATTAAAGTTCTGTCCAGGGTTTATGTGTTCATTAATTACTTGTTAAATCAAAGCGACACTACTTTGTAGGAGGAGCAGTCTTTTCAGCTGCGTTGGTGCAGTGGTTTGTACAACTGATTTGGTATTTGAAGGTGCTTTCTGTAACAAAATAATTGTCATGATAATATATTCTACTTCTTAAGCATGATGAAGAAACCTTTAAGTGTGCAGTGCAGAGTTTACTTCCTTGCAGGTCTTACCTTTTTTATTTTGTCTTGTATGATTCTTTGAAAGGTCATTGGCATAGGACTTGACGTAACATCCTTGATAAATTTTTGCTATCACAGCAGAAGGGATGGGCTGGAATGGATTTACTCATGCCCCTCAGCAGAGGAACCTGCTGTGAAGAGAGTAGATAAGTGTGAGCCTTGCCTGCTGGACAGTTACCTGCCCAGTACCACTAGTGTGGTCATACGGTGCCAGAAGCGATGTTACACAGTCCATGTGTATTCTTTACCTGGATATGACAGCAGGAGGCTCATATTCATGATTGTATCTAAAATATATATCTTAGAGTGTTTCTGAGGTGACAGGACGGCTCCATTTCTGTGTTGATGGTGTTGTATACGCCGAGATTCTGCTTTGTGGTATCTTCACTTAATTTTTATGGGACTGATGTCAGGATTGACTAGTTACTGCAGTGATTGCTTGGATCTGACAGCACTGTATGCATGTAGTGGCACAGACTGAAGGCTGTTGAACGGGCTCAGATTTGCCCTGCTCTGCCTCTTCTAATGCTGCCTTTTTTAGTGATGCCCAAGCTGTTCTTCATCATTGCTTATATTAAATAGCTGCTGTGTTGCCCTGAATGGGAGTAGAGGGCCTTGTAGTCATATGTGCCATTCAACTCCTAGCTGATATTTTGTGAGTGAGAAAAGCCATCATGTACATGCATTTGTTTTCTTTGTATAAAGAATTCCTCTTTCTCCTCAAAAGACCTGTGCTCATGATGTTCAGTATTTAACAAAGTGAATCAGGACACAGTTTGTCACTGTGTGACTGAAGGTTTACTAACGTAGTCAAGTAAGTACCTATCCTTCAGCTTTTTGCTTTCTCTGTTCTTGGCATCATTATACCTCTTGGTGGTCCTGACTGTGAACTTGATTGATACAGGAACACTGTAGTTCCTTTCAAAAGCAGTGCATGTTATTGAGAGTTCAGAATCGCCAGCTGTATCTTGTTAGTGTTTATAAGAGGTGCAGGGGTTGATTAAAAAGATTCTGTCCAGGTCTATGTGGATGTTCCAACATGAAAATAACAGAACCGGTCAGAAGCCCAGGTACGTCTAGAAATGAAGAATGGAGAAAAAGGGTCAAAATGTGTCAACACGTTTGAAAATAGTAACCTCCCCCAGACACCCAGCTCCCCACTCCCACTCCTCACCCCCAAGAACTCAGCTGTTTTGGGGATTGCAAGGACTACAGGCAGCAACTGCAATGAGTTAGTTATCCTTTTAGGAAAGCTGAAATTCCAGGGCTTGAGAAACAATATTATGAATGTAGCACTGCTGAGAGATGCTAAAGAACATGTCACACTGAAGATGTGAAATACCACACTGAATCAATAAGTAGGCCTCTGACTAACTCGAAACAGTGGTGCAGATTCTCATTTCTGCCTCATTTAAATAAATCCATGAGTATCAGGAATCAAGTTGTGTGTCCCAGTGGTGCTGTGTCATGAAAGGATATTCACTAGCCTAAGTGTAGGAGATGTTGTGGGGGAACATGGCTTTTCTGCAAAGCATTTCCCAGGTTTTGGAGGCTGCTGGATTTCAGAGTTGTCATATTTATTAGTCAATTCCCACTGCTCACCATCATTATTAAAAATGACAACACCCATTTTTGTATCCTGGACTGACTGTGTTGTATTGGTCTGAGTAATAACATTTTTTATTTTTAAGTCAAGAGCATTTTGTTTATGTACTTTATCCACAAGGGAAAATATACTTCTGCTATTGCTGCAATGCACAAGGGACAGTTAAATCTAATAAGTTAATCTAGAGATCTAGAAACAAAATTATATTTTCAAATAAAGGCAAACTGACAGCTAAGGCATAAATCTTTTATTTAAAACAGAAAATAACCCCATTCGAATGCAATCAGAGAAGACAGATGTAGGTAAAAAACAAGTAGAGATAGGATATATGGTGCATAAATTTGCTATGTCTGTGTGATAGATCAAACAGGGTGACCTTAAAGATATTCCTAAAACATCAGCTAAAAAATGAAATTTGCATATATTTAAATACTGCTTGTTAATGTAAGATGGACCAGAAAGAATGTTAACATTGAAAGTAAAATACAGCACAGGTGTAAAGTGTACAGCAGAAAGGTCACGTTAGCTATCAGAGTGGCTGAAATGTAAATATTTACTAGCTTGGAGCCAGCAGGAAGTTCTGTAAATGAGAGATATTGTCTTCTACTGTTTAATATATCTTCTCAGGTAAAATATTTGCCTGAAAAAAAAGACTTTGATTCAGCGAAGTTCCTAATTAACTAAATGTTTAACTTCAGACATTCTCTTAGATCCAAATTACCTTAATGGGACTACTCACAGATGCAGTTTGACTAGAGGCAAGGGCAGGTCCCTCTGATAAAGCATGGTATCAAGATCACAGAGGATGCTGTGAAATTTTACCTGCCTCTGGAGTGGTAAAAGGAGCTGTTTATGCTCAGATTTCTCAAGTATTTTTCATTCTCTTTTTCTGGGTGCAAATCTGTGGTAGATTATTAGTTTTGCTTAAGCGTGGGATCAGATTGGTACTTGGAAGGTGGCATTTATTTCCTATTCAGGAGAGAAAACATAGCTTTTCAGGAGGACCTGATATTAAATCATAAGGAGCTCTTTTGTGTAAATACTCTTCTTGGACAAAAAGCTGCCTGGGGTTTCTTGATTCCTACTCTGTCATTCTCTCCTGGACACGTTTTCCTCTGTCACAGTCCTCACAGTGGTGCGTAAGCCATGCTGCCTCCTGGGATAGGACGCATTTAGATTCGGTCCCCCCAGGTGTCTGCAGTGAGTCTCCGGCTTTTTCATCATATCCTCAGAATGGGAATTTCTCCAACTATGTAGGCAATGGCATGGACACCTCTTGTTCAGCTCCAGTGCCCTTAAAGAGTTTGAGACTGGCTTGTCCATCTGGTCGTCCCTAGAAGTACATTGTAATTATCTCCTGGTTCTTAATAAATCTGGGTTTTCTAGAGACTTCTGCTGTAATTGGATCAGTCATTAATGTAGCCCAGATTTCTCACAGTATTCTGCTGAGATTACATCTGTTCCAATACAGTGACCCAGTTAGAGCCAAGATACCTGTGTGACTATGAAAAAGGAAATCCGTTTGTAAAATGTTCTAAATATTTTGACGTACAATACCCCAATAAAGGAAATCTAGTTAATGCTAATAGCATTGTCCAGCTCCTGGGAACAGCAGGTGCATGTGTGGGTGGCTTTCCAGTATTTCAGACAGGGATGTAGGTACTTACAGGCCCAAGCAGATTTCTCTGTTCAATTTGCTTGTTTGATGTTTTGTTCTGCTGTTATGTTAGCTCATTAATGTTCTTTTATGTGGGTTTTGTGAATGATTTGCTTTTAAAATGGTGTAATTCTGGAAGGTCTTTTTTGTATTCACTTCTAGGAAGAGTGTAAGTTCTTCAAGTCATCGATTAGTGACAAATGCCATCTTATGAGAAGTTCTCTTAATCTTTGGGATGTCTATTTTGAAGGTCACTTCCATTTATTAAAGGGTTGCAACTGTACACCTGAATATTTCATGAATTATCAGGATTGTTTCTAGCTTTTGCAATACTTCTCCAAAGGCAAGAAGTCTGATAACAGGAAGGTTTTTAAAATGTTACCCAGAAAGCTACATAATGACCTAGTATTGTGTTGTCATAGGTCAAGTTGGATTGCTTCTATCACATCCGTATTACATAGCACAGGACAGATCAAATTTTGAGGTGGCGTATATGTGCATCATGGGAGTGCAGTCTTCACACTGAGTTTCAGCTGTAGGTGGTTGTTCAAGTTGTACATATAGACCTCTGGTAACAGCTGCAGCATACAGGGTGAAAACACAAAACCAAAGAGAAATAGAAAATAGCCAGAGGGGCTGGCAATAAAGTTGTGTAGATTAATCACTGGATTCCCCTGAATGAGTGGCATGCTGAGGATCTGGGGCCCCTTTCTTTGGCCTCAGTTACTGAGGAGTGTCATTCTCTGTGTAAGGCAGGATTTGCTGCATCATAAAAAGCAGAAGTCTCCCACTGTTCCTTGCTGAGGGCTCTTCCTGCAGGTAGCAGGGGTCTGCTGTTCAATAACAAAGGTCTTAGTCTCCACTGATGGTCTGTGTTCAGGTGTGTTATGTTTGCAGTGTCTCACCTTGTGGGAATGGTCTGTTGAAGAGAAGGTCCTTCACACTGTTAAATCTAGGTTGTCTTTAAAAGACTTGGTCTGGACAGAAACTTTTCTATATGTTGTTATAAGAAAGCACGTCTAGGTTTTAGAAATGCCGTTTGCAAAAGTACATTAGAGTAAAATTTAAAATTTGCCCCATACTCCCAACACTCTGAAAACTGAACTCTGCTTCCAGAAGTATATGAACTTCATTAACATAATGTTTTCCTTAAACACTTGAAACGTTTGTCTGCTTTGTAGACTGATTTGGGTTATAGAATCATTAGAGCTTGCTAATTTAGGGAAATGAGGTTTGCTTGTTTACAAGAGGCCTGTTCAAAAAATGATGTGCTGTTCCAGTGTGGTCTTTCCTGTAGATAAGGCACAGTAGAGTATGTGTATTGGGGCAGCCAAAATACAAGTAGACAATTAGCTTTTCTACCAGAGACTAGTTTTGTTAACATTCCTTTGATTTGACAGCTGGAATAGATGAATGTCACTACTGACCTTTTCAATTTTACAGCTTCTTCACTTTCATAATTCCAACTGCTGCAGCTGCAGCATGGAAATGAACTTTAATAATGTTCCCCAAACTCTTGAAAATGCATTACTTAACAGTTACATTTTACAGTACTCTAAACAACATGAACCTTTCATATCGCTGCTTTTAAAACCATAGGCTAAATGCAATTAGCATTGGCAATCATGTGGTGGACATTTCTTGACTGCTTTTGTGGAGCAGATCTGAATAATCAGACGGTAGGTATCCACACTTCATTGTGATTTATGACGATGGAAATAATTATTCTGCCCTGAGTTTTAATTACTGCTGGAAGATATTCTCTAGTTACTGCTATTAATGCCTTTCATTTAATGTTATAGGGTCAAATACTGTTCACTTTATTGATGTGAATAATTGTACTGAAGCTAATCTATGTAAGTATAAAGAGCAGAAACCAGTTATACAATGTAAATTCCAGAGGTACGATTGCGTAAGCTGTGGTATTCCACTGAAATAGAAGTAACGACATGATGTTGTTCTAGATGTGACTCTGCTGTTCTTCTTAATTTAGTTAATCACGATCTGTGCTTATGTTAATTAAATGCAAATTAAAAAAAAGAAAGGGTTAGAGGGGATACCATCACTATGGAGAATGTGAGGTTAAGTAACTTTAACTTAAAACTATTATTATAGACATTTTTTTCTCTTATATACAAAGTAAGACTAGTCCAGGTTTAGCTATCCAGATCAGATGAAGCCATAGGATTCAGAATTGGGAAGCAAAGTGAAATTGCACACAATAGCAAAGCTAACCTTGGAAACAACAGGAATCCAAACTGTTAGTGATGTTACCTGATGGGCTCCAGGGCTGACTGGGCTCCATTAGCTACCATGGCTGCAGGGCTTGCGGAGAAGCTCACCAGCAACAACTTCTTGCTTCCCCTCCTGCCAGACAGCCTGGTAAAGTCCACAGTGTACTAACAACTTTTTAATATATTCTTATAGTCCTTTTGAAAGGCTCATTTCAAAGCTCTCATGTAGCTAATGGGTTGAGCCTCTTCTGAGAGTTCAGATATCCTAATGAGATTAACTCATCAAATAACTGCCCATCGCTTAGTTGCTGGTGCTCTGATTCGTTTGTGGCCCTGGAAAAGAGAGCTGCCTGTGAATGTTAGCACTGCTTGGAGATTATTTCTCTTTGAATATTTTTAGATTATTACATTTTCCACCCAAGATAAGTCAGTATGATTTCCCCTGTCAAACAAATGGACTGGACTGTGCAGTAACAGTCTTTCTCCCTTCAGGTTGGTCAGGTAAAGGTGACACATTTTGCCATCATGACATTACCTCCTTCCTTAGGAATGAGACTTAAGCTTCCCTGTGACTAATTAGTTGTCTCCTGGGGGATGGATTTGTCGGTGCTCACATGAGCAGAATGGCACAGATGCCTTCCGCAGAGCCCAAAGAAGGAAAAAGTAAAATAACTTCACCTCAAATTTTAAAAATTAATGAAAAAACACAAGTAAAATACACATATTAATATTTTTGAATGAGCAAAAAGCATGGCAGAAAACACCGGATATTGCTAAATGCATACTGGTGTCAAGTGGCAGGAGATGTTGCCTCCCTTTGACAGAGGTGGTCTGAGCCTCACTGCTGCTGCCTTATTTGTGTCCCAGTGGTCAGGGAAAGTTTAGGAGTGAGTGGCTTTTTGGGGAAAGGCCAGAAAGGAGTTTGGTTTTGGAAAGCCTCACACAGTGAGCAGATGAGCCTTGGCATGGAAGCAGCTGGCAGAGGTGCCAGGAAGGAGTGCAGGCAGTGCCACCTGGTTTGGCTGCTGAGTTACACTGGTTGCTCCAAGTTGAAGAAACAAATGTTCTGTCCCTGGACAAAGGACAAACCTGGGAGATTCCTTTGAAGAACTGTCTGGCCGCTTGGTTTGCTGGCATGCTTTAGCTGTAATGGGCCTGGGAGTTTCCAAGCAAGCTTGCTCACACAAGTGCTCAAAAGAAACAAGTAGGTATGTTGCTGTGACCTTGCACGCACACATGGGTAGTGGCTTACAGGAGCAGCCTCTGGGAAAATAACAATTAGCCCCATGTGCAAAGCTCCAATTTGAGAAGTCCCCACATTGCACAGCCAACACATAAGCGTGTTGCTTTAAGGCATGATTTGAATGGTCAGAACTAGTTGGGATCTTTCTGTCTGGCTAATGAACCCACACTTGGAAATTAGACATGCGCTGTTACGGTGGCTGATTAAGACCACACTAGTGTATAATCAACAGCTTCATTTATAGCTCTTAATGATATAAAACAGTATTAGATGCAATGCTTAAAATATATGTTATTTTTCACATAGGCTATGCTTCTTAAGGGTTTGTCTACACACAGTCTTTCTGGCTGCTTCTAAAGAAAGCTCTGTTTTCTTGATAGTCAGCTGTCCAAGAAACTTGAATGGTGCTCTTTAACACTTCTCAGTGGCACAGGTCTGTCTTGCTTTTCAGGATTTTTTGGTGAGCAAAGCTCATCAAAATGTATGTATTTGGAAAGAAAACGTGAAAGTTTTCATTGTTGGTGGAGAAAAAATGTAAACAATATTTCCATTACATTTTTTTACTGTTTTTTACCCATTCTAGTATTGGTTAAACTATTTAAAATAACAGTATTTTGACTGTTGAATTAGGATAGAAAGTAAGAAAAAAGGGAAAGGCTTTTGTCTTGTCATTTTTGCAGCCATGGTCTCTGGGTACCGTCAGCAATAGAGGGACGCAGAAAAATTCTTAATATCTGCACAAGGACTCAGTACATGTTCATCTTCATCTAAGGTGAACACCCAAACTATTGAACCTACTGAAAGAAATCCTTCTTAGGTTTGGGGTTTTGGTGGGGTTTTTTTGTTGTTGTGTTTTGTATTTTTTACTTAGTTGAGTAAGTCATTCGAAAACAAATAGAGGAATGCCTTTTGAGAGTAGCCCTATGGTTTGCTAGTCAAATTGTTAGACACACTGTCTGCTATTTAATACACTACCGAACAGCCTAAGCTGTGACCCTAAGCACCAAATGTTGGAGCCTAAATTACACATATTTTTACTTTTTTGCGTTGTAGATTAATGTGTTGTACTCCAGAACCGTCCTCCACATCCTTGGGATGTAATGATTGCAGTGGAAGAGAGGAAATGTCTGTGTTTCCTAGGGGTTCACCCTGTTTGGGCCCATTCGGGTGAAACAGCAGTCTATGTCTGTCCAGAGGCAGCAGTGCTAGTAAATAAAACAAAACAGAGAGCAGCAATACTTCATTGCTCATTTTTGCTTACTGTAGACTTGTTTCAAAGACAGCAGAAGGAAATGAGAAAGGAGTGGAACTGCCAAAGTCACATCTGTACCTAGCTGTGTCTAACATTATATTTTATGTCAAATCATTATCATACCCAGAAAACAACACTGGTGTTTAGTGCCAGCTGTCTGCTTATTACAGCAAAGGAACTGGGAGAAGACACCAGGAACAAGGCAATCATTAAAGAGATATGGTACCTCTTTATTATTGACACTTTTGCATATTAGCAGCGTTGCTTTGGGATAGTGGGCAGGAGGGAGCGTGGTGTGGATCGAGGAAGCACACGGTAATGACTTGGCCACGCAGCTGAGTTGTGACAGCAGAACTTGCTTCCAGTCCACTTTCCGGAGGGAAAAAGGAGAGCAGGAGTGCTTTGGAAGAGCATCCAGCACAGTTGTGCAGGACTGGCCCTGGCAGTGGGCATCCCAGTACTGCCTTCTGTTTGTTTTAATGATGACATTTGTTGACTCAGAAGTTTGATCAATATTTAATGTGAGAGACAGTGTGTTGATGTTGATTTAAAAAAAAAAAAAGTGCATGTACACTGTTATCTCTGTGCTTTTCACAGATATGAATGATGGCAGATTGCAGTATTACATTCAGAGCTACTCTGGGAAAGGATGCGTTCAGCCCAGGATGCAGCCCATGGTGCAAGGCGTGCTCTGGAAATGCAAAATAATAACAGCTTATATTAATAGCAAAATCCATTGATTACATGTGCTTTGATGTGAAGAACCACACCACTGATTGAACTTGTAGCTGTAGTCAGGGACTGATTCACTGTGTGATCATTTTTAGCCAAGCAGCTTCTGAATCATGGGCCTGTAATTGCTTCAGATTCCTGTTATTGATCTCTTATGTCAAAATAATTGAACTTTATGCCTGACTTCTGATGCTTATTGAGAAATCATATAATTACTTCCAACCACCTCTCAATAGAAGTTGAGTACATACCACTACTCAGAGTGCTTGATATATAAATTTCTCTCCAAACAAACACAAGACCTACAATATATTAATACATCTATGAGTCTGGATGCATGGTCCTAAGTTACATAATTATGTGACATAATATTTGTAGTACCTGGAATATCTGTTATGCATTTCTATATAAAATATACCTACTTCAACCCCAGCGCTACGAGCTGCGGAGACTGCTGTGCCTGCAGAGAGCCAGCGTAGGGTCTGCACCGATGCAGCAGTCTGACACGTGGAACAGGGATCAAGGTCTTGTTGGCCAAGCAAACACTGAAACAGTGGGAGACAGCATGATTTATTGTGCTGAGGCGGACTGGGACGTGTCCTATAAAACACCAAAAACTCTTCTCTTTCCATTTGAAATATCACTTTCTTTTTCAGCTTTGCCTTTACTCTTTTGTTTATACCAATGAACTGTCTGGAGCCTTATTTACAAAACTGTATCCAGGACAGGCATCCTTGCTCTCCTTCAGAGAGGGCCTTCAGAGTAGACACGCGTGTAGTCTGTTCTTCAAAAAGCTCACTCTTCTATGATTTCACAAGACCCTAACACTGTTGACTACAGGATGGTGACAAATAAACAGTTGCAATCCTTTTGAACAAACAGTTTAAAAATGCTCCCTGATAAGCTGAAACTCTTTTCTAGAATGACTTAAGTTGAGAATTTTCACTCTCCACTGCTGATGGGGGAATAGACTATGCACTGTATATACACACACTCAGCTGGCAAGGTGCTTAAGTGATAAAAAAGGTTTTATGTGAAGGTAATGAAGACCTCGTGTTGCCTAGTTGAAGAAGTTTAGCTGTCAATATCTAGAACAAATCCTGTCTGAGAAAGCAAGTTAGCTTTACTGTGTCTTGTTTCTTATGTAATCACTGTGCTGATAGTACTGGTTTTATTCACTCCTGCATTTCTTTAAATATTGTTTTAGTAATTCTCTTTCTTTTAGGAGAAGGAAGCATTAATCAGCCAGTGCATTTAGTACCTGCTTACATTAATACCTAGACAATGCACTGATTTAGAATTCTTTACACCTTTTTGCAGGTTTTTAATTTTATTTCTTAGTGTCTTGAGGATGCCTTTCCTCATGACACTTTACAATAAACCTTTGCAAAATGAATAGCTTTCATTATGAAATCAATGATATTCCCTCTAAACTTCAGGGGCAATGTGAAAGAAAAGCTGCTATAATTGCTAATGCTGAGCAGTTTTTTATGGCCAAACTCTACTTCCCAGATGTCACAGCAATACAGTCATCACCTTCCTCAGCACTTTTGCCCTCCCTTGTCACTGTGGTTCTCTTTCTCAAGAAAGTGATTGTCAGCCATGTCTTTTTCTGTTCTTATGTCTTTACTCTCTTTTCTTTTCAAATTCAACCTTAAAGCTACCCTTTTCAGCAGAAATGATCTGAAGTTTACACTTGTGACTCTGCATAGCAGGAACCCCTGACCATTGCCTCTCCTAAACCATGATTATAAGGATGAATTCTAATTCTGAAGCACAAGAAGTAGTTATTAAGAACTTGATGTATGAACTTTAATTCCAGATTGTTTTTTCAGGAAGATCTACCATGCAGCCACAGACTACTGCCTGCGACCAGCCCAGTCTACACTCTACTCTTCTGAGTACCATCTTAGGTGTTAGACATTTTAATTTGAAGTACGGTCCATAATTGCATTTTTAAGAAGCCAAATCCAATGTGCTTACTAGGACTAACCCCTGGGGTGCTTGCTGCTTGCAGAGACTGTGTCCAGATGTGAACATACTGCTCCGTTGGATCCTGGCTGACACTGTGGAGCCCAGAGAGTTACATACATCTGGGACCTGAGGAAATGGCTCGACAGAGGACTTCCCAGGACTGCTGCCTTGGCTGCGGACATGTTAAGTTCTTCAAAGTTCTGTTCAAGATTAAATTAGGCACATGCATTGTTTCTGAATGTGGACCTTTGTTCTTATGTGTTTATGTATACCAGCAATAGCAGTAATGTGGACTAATAGGTTTGGTAAAAGGCTTACAGACTAACAGGTAGAAATACTCAGCAGCTGTTCGTTAAATGCAGATAGCTTGGCTGTTCCACTTTTTGAGGTCTTACCAAGATGCAAAACTGCATCAGCCTGTCTCTGTCTCATAGAGAGACACAGCTTCTTCCACTTCCATTTTTTAAGGTGATATTTACATTAAGCTCTGGTTCACAGGAAGATGCAAATGAAATCCTAAAAGTTTGTCAGCATCTTGATATTCTCTTGATTAAAAATAATTTAACTTGTCCTTCCTTTTTTAATACAGAAATAGACATCAGAGTCACTTAATTTGTTTGCCCTCTTTGAGGCTGTTCAAACGTAAAAGAGATGAGTTAGCAGCCCCCGGCAGTGGGAGCTATAATGGAGATGCTGACAGAGTTATTTATAGTGTGGTCATGCTACCAGGCATTACAATCATATTTCACTCAAGGAAGTTACTTTGACTTCTTTAAGTAACAGCCATGGTTTAACAGGTTTTTAAAGCTCATCTTAACACCGTACATGTTTAGATGATTGAATTTTTGTCATAACCAGAGTACCATACCTGGTACCATACCAGGTTATCCTGATGATCTGTTTTACCTCAAAGGCATACTATTGTCTCAAATATCTCCTTCCCTGCCTTAATTACTTTAAATGTACTGACAAGCACAACTGACCAATTAATAGTACTTTTTTCTCATCTTATCTCATTTGTTATCCATGATGCTCTTCCATGTTGTAATTACTTTTCAATTTTTCATGACTCAAAATAGGAGATGTACATAATGAATACAAATAGCAAATTGATTAAATGTAGCATGCATTGTAGCAGCGGTGAGATTGTCATTTGTTATTAGTGAGAGAGATTTGTCAGGTTCTTGTGAAAAGGCTCGTGACGCACAGCAACCCAAACCTAATAGCTCTAAGACTGTGGCTGACCTTCAGCTGTTTAATTGTCATGCAACACAAATAGGAAGATACTCATGATTTTCAAGATAGTTTCATATTTCTCTGTTTTGATGCCATCTTGACATTTGGGGGCTTAACAGCAAAACATGCAAGTCAGGTTAACAGGGAATATTCCAATAAATGGCATGTCATTGTAAGGCACCAAATTTCAAAGGCAAAGCTGTTTTCTAGGAGCCAAAACACTGATTTTTACACGGTTGAAACTAAGTGAGGCCTTTGCCTGCGCCAGTGTGGCCAGCAGCTCGGTAGTCAGGGAGCCACACAAGGAACGCAGGAAGCTGCTTTCCGATGTCTCTGCCGGATTTAGCCAGACACTCAAACCTTTTGCATCATTAATAAGTTACCATCCGTCAGGCAACAGATTGCTCCAGAGCCTTGTTCAGTTGCTCCCGATCAAACGGGTTCATTTTCATAAATAAAGAATCCATTGAAAGCTGGTCTTCTATGTACAGGAGGGGAGTATTTGCTATTAGAGTTGGTGGTTTTGAGAGATCTCTTCCATGCCAGTGTCTAGTGTGACAAGAAGTTTATTTGACATCCAAAAACTTTTTGTGGAATGAGGACAATTTTATTCATTGTATTGCAGTGAAACATCCAGGGAAGGCTCAAAAATGGAAATAGCAATACAGAAAATTATTTCCTAACCTGGAGCCCTGAGCCTAAAAATCCAGACAGCTGAATCCTTGTCCTGCACATGCAGCTTCCTCAGTTTCAGTGTGGATTAACAAAGGGTTTTTTCCCAGAATCAGAGCCTTGATAATACTTTAGTTCTTTGTTGATGTACATTGCTTTGGCTGCATTAACTTAAAAAATACTTTGTACCAGGTGACGGTCTGCCTCCGGTTTGTTCTAGCCATGGACCATACTCAATTAAAAACTACAAAACCCAGTCTTCATTTCAAATTACATGTTACAGTGTGAATATCAGTATTATTTACCTGAGTTTAGCAAATTGACTGAAGATTAAACTATGTTATTTAATTCTTCCAGCTTCTGCTTTCGTAAGTGAATGTAGGGATTTTATGGGCATTATTTATAACAAAAATTTTGATCATAAAGCCTTTGAAGAACTAAATAAAAATGTTATGCAGTTGTTAAACTTCTCAAGGTGAGGAGAATCTTTGAAATTTACTCTGAAATTAGAGCCTTTAATCTGCATAATTTATACACTGAGTATTCATAAAAAGGACTACAATTGAAACTCCCCTGTCATCAAAAGTAAAAGGATGGAAACAATGGCTAAGACTGAGGCAGGGAGATGGTGTTATGGATGTTATTTCCTAGATATTTTCTAAGGAACGGTTTCTACCACTTACTGAGGAAATTAAGAAAAAGTGACAAAGCAACAATCATTTCCAAGTAATAGTTATTTTTTCTTTTCATTACCCGTGCTGTCTGCCCTCAGATCTCCTGCATTGTTCAGATTTCAAAACATTTCCTGCTGTAATAGACAAGCAAGAGACTTTCCACCCGGGAAGGAGGAGAGCTCGGCTACTGTAGCGCAGCTCTCACCCAGGGCAGTGCTGCGTCTGCTGCTACAGGCTGGTACCGAACCACCAGCTTGGGCTTGTTCATTAATGACGGATAGTTTTGCTAGGTTCAGAACTTGGTTTGAGTAAACATGTAAAAATTGGGCTATAATTTTCAAATAATAAGCTGGACTTTCTACATTATGCTTATTTTGTTTTCCTGCCT
The DNA here is from genome assembly GCF_000699245.1 of Pterocles gutturalis. Taxonomy (NCBI): domain Eukaryota; kingdom Metazoa; phylum Chordata; class Aves; order Pterocliformes; family Pteroclidae; genus Pterocles; species Pterocles gutturalis. The sequence continues at coordinate 18,256 of NW_010136601.1, read as the reverse complement.
CCTAACCTCCACGGAGGGACGGAATTGCTGCATCTTGCCTTTGGAAACACTTTTGGCTCATCAGGGTTTCCCTTCTTTGCCCTGCTACTGGCAGAGGTTATCTCAGGAGTGCCTGTTTTATTTCCAGATGGGATCTCATTCCTAAACAAGAGTCCTGGGCAGGATTTGCACCCTTTCTCTGGAAACGCAGGAAGCTTGTGTCAATTCCTGCTCATTCACAGACTCATGTCAGCTTGTCAGGGTCTATGGTTGTTAAAAATTTAACAGAGGACACCTGACAGGATTGGTCTCTTGGTGCTACAACAAAATAAATATTTAATAATGACACGATGATACATTTCTATTAACACAGCTGGCATTCTGCACTTAAGCACAATGGGATAATAGTTCTCTTTATGACTATGCACCAAGTAAAATACGTATGTAATAGGCGGATGGACCAAAGCTACAGTGAACAGTGCAGAAGAGGCAGCATCTTATGACCAAGGTGGCAGATATCTCTAGTGATTTTCCTGTAAAATATGGCTCTTTGTGGACTCTGAAAGAATTGTGGACTCTTGATACAGAATTTCTGTGTATGTTTGCCAACATCAGTTGGGTGTTAAAAGAGTGTGCCATGGACTTGCTGGAACTATGATTTTTCCTGTAAAATATGGCTCTTTGTGGACTCTGAAAGAATTGTGGACTCTTGATACAGAATTTCTGTGTATGTTTGCCAACATCCATTGGGTGTTAAAGAGTGTGCCATGGACTTGCTGTAACTATGATGCCATGTCCTCAGACCTCACAGAGATTTCAGGTGCTTGTTCCAGATGCATTACGAACAGGTGAGTGACTGCTGTAGCTATACTCTTTAATAAATTCTCGTTTCATGATGAATCTGGCCAAATTTTGAAATTTTATGCTGTTAGCACCTAAATCCATGAGTTGTTCCACTGACTGCTGTGAGAGAATTTGCGGAGCAGAGTATAGATTACTTATAATCAAAGAATCCTAATCTCCTCTAAAAATTACTGTAGAAAGCAAAATATCAAGCTTTATCACCCTCTCTATTCCATTTATTCACTCTTTTTCATGTATGAAGTCATGCAGTTAGGGACATTTTGACTTGCAGGAGGAACAATGCATTTTTACCTTTTAAAAATGTACCTGTTTGGTTTGCCTATAAAATCTAGTTTCCTCTAGTCTTCCAAAGTATTTCTTGAACATAAACACTTGAAACTGGACTTACTTCATAATTGGAAAATTGTTTAAAGATTTTTTTTCTCTCAACCCTTTACACTCTGTATTTGAATTGGTGTAAATAACAAAAGCAAGTCAACAATGTTTAACAGTCTGATCAAAAGTAGTGCTTGTATTTTCACTTCTTTGTTCAGTAACTCGTGACACCACACAGACCGTCCAGTTCAAGGTAGCTTGGAGCTGAGGTACTTATTTATCCAAGTAAATAGAGTTCTTCTCTACACCCACGACTGAAAGATCTGTGCCCCTTAGTCAAGTGGGGGTGAACGCTGGGCAGCGTGCAGCAAGGACAGAACTGTTCTCCATCATGAGGATGGTGGCACTGGACTGGTTCAATGTGAAAAAGCAGATAGTACAGTGTGTAGGTAGGTTGATACACCTCATACAAGACCTGCTATGTACGCCCTCTGAGCTTCTTTCAAATCTGGGGCCCACGGGCTGAGTCTTAAGCTAGCAATGCATCTAATATATGTGCAAACATAAAAGGAATCTTTCCCTGCCTCTCTTCTCAACTTACAGAAATATTCAAATTAGTTATTTCAGGTGGGAGAAGAACGGGAAGAAATCTGGAGCAGGGGAAATATGTGACTGTTGACTTTGCAGTAGCTCTGTCAAAAAAATGTATTCTACTTTTAATACACCCCATTTGGATAGCAAAGCCCCTTTTAAAATGCTTCAGAACTCATGTCCTTTTTAATTGCCTGGAATTCATGGTGGCTGTGTGAGAAAGCCATAAACATATACAATCATAAAAACACATTTAGACAACCCAAACAGAATCAGTGCCATATTATTTTAGTTTATTATTCCTAGTGGAGTACAGATTGGTCTTCCTACTTTGATATTTATTTATACCAAGGAACTACAAGAACATAAATGCCACTCTTGGGATAATCCTAATGCTGGGGCCAAACAGAATACACATTGCATCTGTCTCATTTGCAGTAAAATTAAAGAGTGTTTAGGTTTAATCCTGCTAATGAAGGACAGAGTTGAAAGTCAGATGTAGTCTTCAGAATGAATGTGTCACCGTAAAGCTGAGAGAACTGTAGTTCTGCATTAAAAAGTTTTCTTAAATATCAAATAAATGAGATGGGAAAAAGGAAAATGTAGCTCTTTAGTTTTATTATTCCTTTTTCTTTGAAGCCACTCAAGGATTCTGTTCAAGACTTTAGTGCTCATATGAAAAATTAATGATGGGTTTTTGCTAGGCAGAAAGCCTTCTTATTTTGCACATGATTAACAAAGAAAACTCAATGCAGAAGTGAGATACTCAGCAGGGGGTGGTTTTCTCAGAGACCAGCTCACAGCTTCACACCAGAACATTTATTGACATGGGAAAATACCCACTTTCATCCAAAGACAGTTAAACAGATAGGATACGTGCAGGGCTGTACGTGCTGAATAACGAGGAACAGATTCTCAACAAAGGAAAATGTCAACCAAAATAAACAAACAGCCTAGCAGCAGGCTGACCCCGCGCCGTGCCTGTAGGCTGTTCTGAGTCTACTGCAGAGCCAAGTGCAATGTTAGTCTTTTGCTAGTTATTGTCAGGAAGTAGATTATCAGCTGAAAGGCTGGAGGGTGACTTCAGACAGTCTGCCTCTAACAGAAGAAAAGCCAAGGACGTGTAGGCAGTATATAATACATATAAGCCAGAGCTGCACTCTGCTCACATGCTATTTAGATTTGATGTTCCTTACCTACAAAGATCTCATTTTGGGGGTCTGGGTACTTTTACAACAGGTCTTTTCCTACATGTTAAATCAGAGTAAGCCCACATGAGCATGTCCAACTGAAAGCATCCTGGTTTAACCCTGTTGCTCCTGTGTACGCCCCTCAATTTTTACACCTTCTTGTTTTGGTCTAGTCAGCCAATTCCATACATTTTCTGGGATTCAGAAGGACCATCTGCTACCCACACGTTCAAGAGGAAAGCCACCCAAAAAGGTATAAATTTTACAAGTTATAAAGGAAGTATAATGAGTTTTACTTATTTTAAGATTAAGAAAAGACAAACATCTGTTCCTAGTGTGCATTTATTATTTGTCCCTAAGTACAGGAGACTTTTATAGATATTTGTTAAATACAACAGTGCACTACAAAGAGCTGAGCAGAGTTCTAAATCTCAAGTCAGGCTTGAGATTTCAGGTGTCAAACAAGAATGAAGAAGATCGCCCTGGACAAACTGGACCAGAAAGCTTTCTTTCCTTGTCTTGCTATATTAGTAAGTGGAGAGTGATCCCCACCCCCAAATACTGCCATTATGAACTACAAGCTCTATTTGTCTGTAGGTTCAAAAGGTGTTATGGTAGTTTTGAAAGTACTATGCATAAGTACACATGAAAGGTGCAGAATTAGTCTCAAACGAAAGAAGTTTTCCATGTAGAAACAATTTCCTTAAAACTTTATTCCCATAGACAGGAAGGATGAAGGTTTCCCATACCGTCTGGAGAGCCTCTTGCTTTTGAGGTAAGGAAATCTGGGGAACATTAAAGTTGATAAGAATTGGTCTTTTGCAAGAGGACACAAGGTAGGGTTTATAAGTTATCATTTCTAAATGATAGGCAATCAATTACTCTAGACATAAAAAGACATGAAGCCACAAATAGAGCACTTTTTTGGTTATAGTTTGTTTGCTTGAGCAATTCTTTTGAAGTTATCTGCAGTGGTGGCACTGAAATGCAGTGACTAGTGTACAGTTATAGAACCAGGTTGGCAGAATGATGGAACTGGCTAACTGCCATTTTCACAGCAATTATTTTTTTTCTTGTGGATTTTTAGATCAGATCCCTGCAGGAACAGATTGAGTGGAGTTTTTATATTGTTATTATGAATGTTTTTATATTGCAGTAATGATTTTCTGATATTTGATAATAAAGCCTTGAGATGATAGCAGTGGAAGCCTCAGAGTAGCTTTTGTGATCTATTGATTTTGTGTTTTTTTCATGGTGAATTATTTTTCTTTGGTACCATGGGTTGTTTGGTTTTTTAATTATTTTTTGTGGGGATTTCTCTCACTGCTTTTGCCTACCACACAGTGCTGCTACATAAGAAGTATATACAAAAAATGTGCTTACATTATCTTTTCAAGTGCTACTAGCCAAATACAAAGCAGCACAGCCCACGTTTGGTCCTGCATCACTAAACTCAGTGAGAGCTTTGCTTCAGCTACATTAAAAAAAAAGGATCAGGCCCTATCTGAGAACAGCTGGATGTTTTTGATACAGTGAGATTATATTCTAGTCAGAGAGAATAGTCTAGACAGACAGTAGGTTTTAGGAATGAATATAATTTCTACCCCTAAATTGTAATCTCTCTAGAACAGGAATGAATTGCTACATGTAATCTGCAAAACAGCCCAACTATTTGGCAGGGAAGGCAGAATTTGATGACAGAATTGTGACTACAGCTGTGAAGCACAGAACTAGAGACATGCCTGAGAGGGAGAGGTGCCCTGTGCTCCTGCGAGCCTCCCACTCCTGGGAGCAGCCGGGTCTCACTGTTGCACCCTCACCAGCCAAGGAGCTGTTTCTGCCCTGGCTTGTCCAACTTAGCCTCGTGCCAATGAGTGGCCGGTCTTGGTTTGCCCCATCAGCTGCTGCCAAGCAGGTGGCACCGGCTGTATTTTCCTCACCTTTCCTCAGCAAGAGCTCTAATTCGTGTTTCCTTCTGCTCCCCAGCCAGAAGTGTTCATCAAATCTTACAGGCATGTATTTATTCTTGAGACTTACAATGCTTTTGTAGTCTGGCTGAGATTGACTGACAGGCTCAAAAGTTCCTGTAAGGCAATATGAGAGAAAAATAAGGACAGACAGACAGCCAGCAATGGCATGACCCTGATTTCCTTAGGAAAGCGAGCTAAAAATGAAAATGTAACCTCAGACCCTTTGCTGAGGGCTTCTCCTTTGAAAGCCAGGATAAGAACAGATATATCCCAAATCTGAAAAGACATGTGGAGATTACTGTGTTCTTGTGGCTATAATAAAGGAGTTGGGAAAAGAAACTAATCGTGAATAGCTTTTAAGTCCTCTTAAATCACCATTATTGTTATAATTATTAATAATAATTTTATTGTATTTACTTTTCAAAGGAAAAGATGGTCCCATGGAACAGTTAAAACCAGAGAGCAATACCTGGGGGACAGAATGCAGATGTGCATGCAGAGGTGCTCCCCTGGCTCCTCTCCACTTGAGGGACGGGCTGAGGAGGGAGAGGGCTGCTGTCGTGTACTGTGCCGATCTGCAACCAAACAGGCAGGTAAAAACATCCAAGAAAGGGGGCTGGCATCAGCGTCCCTTCCCTAGGTAAGGTATACAGACAGCAGAGACAGAAGAGAGGTTTTCGATTTGTTTCTCATGTAACAGAAGGGAGGTAAGGTGTATGGAGCGAACTCACGAGAGGAAAGCTGCATGTCCGCCTCAGGTTCTGCTCACCTACGCGTTGCAGTTGCTCACAGGCAATTTGTAACCATTTAGGTGGGTGTTCTGTATCTGCATGACTTGCCCCTGAAGCTTTATTGAAGCTCTACAGTCAATTCACTAGCGACCTTGAGAGCTCCTGTCACGTGTGCTGGCAATTGTGTAGTTGATGCATTTCCATATGAGGCACTAAACCCGTACATATTGGAAAAGTCATTTGGTCTGTTAGAACTTGCATGGAAAAATACAAATATTTCATAAGGACAAGTGGACAGATTATTCTCAGGCTATTGATTCCACATTTTGGTCTGCTGAAAACCTGCTGCTAAATAGACCTCCCTACTGGAGAGACTGAGCAAAATGGCCATTACAGGGAGAGACTCTGGGGATTTATTGATTGGACAAGAGAACACTAATCATCAAATAGCAAAGATTGAGCATGCTGTTGTGACTCCTATTTGCATAAAAAGGTAACACTTCAATGTTGAGAAGCCAGATTTTTTTTCAGAATATTAACAGTAGCTGTCCCATATCAGGTCCTATCCCGTGCCACATCCAGCAGGGCAGCCAGTTCCTCAGGCTTCTCATTTTCTAGCATCTAGAGAACTGGGACACTGTATACATAATTTTGTCTGTAACAAGTAAGTTAGCAAATACATTTGCTGCACTAGATAGATACTGAAAATGAAGCTCCTATCTCCAGCAAGCCTACAGAATAATGTTTTCTCTTTCTAGCATACTTGAAAACAGCATCATTTTTGGATTTTGAAATGAATAATTGATTTTCTATTTGATTCTTGTAATCAAGAAGTTAATTAAATTAATTTCAATCAAGTCTTGTGATCAAATTCTTGTAAACTTTCCTTCCTCCTGACATGCTAATTTTGACAAAACTTGAAAATGACGAGGCCCTTAAAATTTTGAGCAAGACTAGACTGTTACATGGTTTACTCTCATAATAGTATTTGTTTCTTTCCCTCTTTGTCTTTCTGGATATTTTGATTGGTTTAGGTTTTTTGGTTTTTTTTGTGTAGCTCAACAAAGATAGAGACTAAAAATGTGGATAGAAACTTTCAGCATTTTTTTTAAAAAGCCAGATTTTTTACATATTTATGTAGCTCCAAGCTTTATGACTTTAAGAAAACACATACAAAATTGCAACATACATTATCAGACTAGTCAAAACTTGGTAAGCTGTGAATGTTTGCCACAGAATTTACCTGGATGAGATACTTCACGATTTCCACGTGTGTCCTTTTCTAGTGTTGTCACTAAGCTGGTAGAGTTACTCATGAAAAATGCCCGAGTGCATTCATTGAGGGTTTCACTTGGAGGATAACGTATACAGCCAAAACATGTTAACAGAGAGTCTATGAGCCCCAAACAAAAGCTCACAACATGTACAGTGTTTAGGTAACCAGCTGCCAACTCCTCTGCACAGCATTCTCTGCTCCTTCTGAGTGCTACCAGGGACTTGGAGTCCAGTCTTACAGTTGTCCCTTTCCCCCTCCTTTGCTGCAGCCCTGTTTCCTTTTGATGAGAACAGGGAACTCTGGTTCAGGGGTGTGGGCCTGGCTCATGAGCCCCCAAAAGCTGGCATCAGTAGTCACTGGGCTCTGAACTAGTCAAGAGCATGTACTTTACCAAATGGGGTCCTGAAACACATCCGTCCCTTAAATGCCAGTTTGGCCTGCTGAGGAAGCAGTGGATTCACTCCACATCTGATGAGAGGATTCAAATTGTCAGTTCAGTGGGAGAATCTTTCCATTGTAGGGATGAAAAGCTCAGAGGACCTCACTTATGCTCAGTGGTCTTGTAATTAAATGTTACACACTTGATAAGCATTAAATTAGCCTTGAGCCTTGCACTGCACACATTACCACCAAAACGTCTTATTTTAGTTGGCTTGTAAAAATACTGTGCAGGCATCATTGCATATCATTGCAAATGGTTTGTATCAATGATGCTTGGGTGACTCTCAAAATTACTACAAGCTCTACATAATTACTGCTAAAGAGCCTCGTGCAGAACCAATAATACTTCCTCTACAATAGCTGTTTTATGACTAAGATGGCCTTCCCGATGTGGCTGACAATGCTAGGATCACAAACAAGCAGCCTGCCAGCAAATGAAGAATAGCTTTTTTGGGAAACAGAGTAGTTCGATTCAGTTATAGTATTACATGTATGATTAAAGTGTATGTTGCTTTTCCAAGAGTTGCCCATAATTCAAAACAGTAAGACAAGGTGGGAGGAAGGAGAGAATAATGAAAGTAGATAGGAGGTAGTTGTAAGAATGGTGACGGGTATGATGACAATATAAGGTATTTACTAGCACATTTAAATGCTTCTGTTGTAGAAGTTGCTTTTAGTGATCGGGGCCACATGACTCACGTCACTCTTTACACAATGGATGAGTGAAAAGAGAAGCAGCTTCTCAAGACTCCAGGATCCATTTACCACACACACCTTCACGCAAGCACAAGCACCAGAACAGCTGCTTGTTCTGAGGAGGTCATCCCACAGGTAACATTTCAATGCAGGCATATCAGATGCACTGAACTGCCATTTCTTACAATTCACTATTTCTTTAATATTTATTTGACTGACTTCAATGCAATGCTAAAGCACAGCAACCATTTATTGGAATATATTAATAATAATAAATTAGAGTTTCACTCACTGAATTCCGGCTCTTAGAAGAATAAACAACCTTGTGCAGATGCAGAAGAAAGGCAGAGAAATATTAGATTACTTACCCACAGTCTGCAGCAGGTGAGTGGAAGAATTAGAAACAGAACCTCTGGCCTCTGGCCTTTCTTCTAAATTATCTTTCCTGTGTTTGTGCCACAGTAAAATGATTTTGCATATGTCCTGTCTCAGAAATAGGAAAAATATATGCAATATGCAAAGCAGACAGTTGGATTGCCTTTTGGAATATATCATCATTTTTGAAAGGTGCATCTTGAAACCTAAACAGATTGTGTGCAATTAATTGCAAACTGTCAAAGAGACTACAGCACTTTACTGCCAAATTGTAAATAAAACCTAGTATGCAAAAGGACTTGGGCAAGTGAGGTGAGTTTCTGTGGATAAAGGAAAGGCAATGGCCAAATGCAATGCAACACAATTTTTGCACTCCAGCCTTTAAGAATTTTGCTGACCCTGTAAGAAAATCGAGTGGTGCAGAGTCACTGAATGCAGGTAGGCTTCTCCATATGTAAATATTTTACATAACCCAAAGGAAGAAGTCCCAGTTTACATGAAAAGCTAAAAGAATAAAAAAAGTCATCAAGTGCAAAAAGTAAAACATATTTTTTATTAAAAGCTTGGTAAATACATGAGTGCTTTTGTACCCTAAAGATGTGCTGAATGCTGGTGGTGAGGTGTGGATCACACCAAATATAGGGGACTGCAAACAAAGCAGATTCCCTTTATATCCTGATTCTGACCCTCAAATGATCTTTTGTTATAAATATGCCATCCTGGTGGCTGGCCAATACCTGACTTGATTCCTTATCCGGTGCTGTCTAGCTCTCTTTGTATCACTGCTGTTACCACCCTGTATCTCATTGTTCCCCTCCATAATATTCAATAAATACAATATGTTTGGTGCCCCTGCCGAGCCAGTCAGTGGCTGGCCCAGTGACAGAGGCTTGGTCTCAGCTTCAAAAGAAAAATGATGCCTGTCTTTCTAGGTTTGAACCCCTCAGTGAACAGCATCACAAATGTAATACAGACCTTCGGTAATTACTGAAACAGCAGTTTGTCGCAAACTGCTGGCGGCACTGATGGACAATCTGCTTGTGGCTATATTCAGAGGAAGGAATATGTAAGAAAATATTGTATTTGTGACAGGCTTAACTTGGAATTTTTTTTTCAGGGGGTGAAATGTACATATGGAGGCAGTGTAGATGAAGAACTAGGTACCCATAGTCATCAACAGTCCTTTCTACCTCTCTGGTATTTAATATATATGCAAAAATTACACCAATGTAAATGAGAATTTGGGCCAAGTAGTAGCCACAACTACATGAAGTGTGATTTGTATCTCCTCTGAAGATCACATACATCAGCAGTTTCTAAAACAAGCAGATTTGGCCCCCAGGGAAGAGCAGATCTGCCTACGTATCCCTGTCACCCTCTACACTGGTACCATTGAGGAGGTCCTTGCGATGCTCAGTAAATAGAAAAAAATCCCTTCTCCACTCCCTTGAGCCTTGTAGCAGGCCCAGAGCTTGTGCAACATACAGGCATTTCTTTGTGCTCCGTGAACCTGAAAAAACGGAAATCTAAAAGTCCACTCTTCATGTGAAGCAGTTCTCTTTATTCTTTTTCTCCCTTTATCTTGTAGTGCAAATGCAGTTCCAGAAATGACATGAAACATCTGAATCCACCGATGGTGAGGTAAATTCAAGGTTGAGAAAAGATGAAAGAAAAAATGGACTCTGAGCCGATAGGGTTTGGATGGAGCTGTACTGGGAATCTGCACTCCAAAGGATGCTGTCACAGGGGGCACCTGCCCACACAAGGGAAACGCCGGCCCAGCTCGCTGCAACATCAGAAATCTGGAATTGAGAGGAGGGCATGTGCTGCTTGTCCCAAGCCACATTAGTAATGACACTTTGTTTCACAGTGTAATAATATTTAAACAATGTTGCTCCAATTAGTGAATTGAAGACATTTTATTTTCTATTAGATACATTCTCTCCTCCCCAAATTAAGGTATTTTAATTTCTTTCAGGATTTTTTTCCAACTAGATTGCAGTTGACTCTAAGGACAGAAGCTTTCCTTCAGAAATCTTTGCTGAGTTTATGGCACAAACAGCTGCGTCCCTCCAGCCTTTATTAATTCAAACTTACAAAATCTACGTGTCCACATCCCCTTGTTTGTTATTTTGTGTGTTGCACTGCTGGAGACTGCTCGTGTTTCACCAGAAGCAGCTCTCCGGTCTGCAGCTATCATATTTTCCCTCTCATGTCACTCAAGCAAACTGCCCTGCAGCTTGCCTGCTGCCGAGGTTGGAGCGGAGCCGCTGGAACCCGCTGGCTCCTGCCAGGGGCC
>NW_010136601.1:0-7517 GCF_000699245.1 Pterocles gutturalis | reverse complement strand
TCGGCCCCGGGAGCTGCGGGTGCGGACGCGAGCCCCGCTTCCTGGTGCTGCCGGGAGCCAAGGAGGATTTTGCCTGAATGGGTACTGGGGGATGGGGCTCTCCTTCAGAGCCACAAACAACTCTTTAAAATACTGGGAGTGTTCAGAAGATGGACGTTTGCTGTATTACAATTTCAGAAAGCGGTAGACGAACACCAGACATAATTACCTTCCCTATCTGAACAGCTAACCCAAACACGGTGAGCCCTCTGAACAGCCCAGCTCCAGACCTTGGCTGTGTTCATTAGAGTTATTTTGATGTACTGTGATGAATGCAAGAGATCACTATACATGGAAAGCAGAGTTCAGTAAGCGGTATGGAATACTGTTCGTATGCTGGCTGACAGATTTACCCTGCCGTTACTAGGCTAGGGGTTTCCAGCTGTAAGTCAGGAGAATTTGGTTGGTACTCAGGGTTTCACCATCCCTTTCCCTATCTCTACCACTGAAGTAATCTGAAGTAATAATTTTCAACTGAAAATTTTTAAGCGTTAACTTTATCTGTAGTTGCCACTGTCTTTAGGAGCTCAACCCTGTTCCTCTTACCACAAGCTCTGTAGGTGCTCGTGGAAAGTGAGGAGGAGACCTCCACTGCCTGTGCCTATTGCCAGCGGGACTCCACAGTTTCCCAGCTCTGGTGAGGTACCAGCATGTGCTGAGCAACTCTGATGCTGTCCTGGGATACCAACAGCATGTAATGCTTGTATTTTCTTTAGAAATAGCCTTCCTCCTCTGCCGTCCCTTGACATCTACACCTCACAACAGGCTAGTGGTGCAATGCGCACTTCTCTCCCCGGTAAAGGCTCTCTCCTCTTTTACAAAAGGCTTCCAGAAGGATACCAACAGCACTGAAATCCCACACAGTCTGCTTGGTTTTTACCAGTGCTACTCAATTGCCCTGCAAGAACAGAGAGGAATATTTTCCCTGCTCTCTGGAGTAAAGTCCTCCATTACCACATCACAAAGAAAACAGGCTGTTTGGTAGCTAAGGAAAAATGCTGATGTTAAACCTGAGATAAGGCTCTATCACTTACAGTAATGAGCTCACTGGTGGGGAATTTGTAAAATTTTGTGATAAAAAGTAGCTGTAGTCAGTGTTTGATGTAATTTACTATTTTACTTTTTGCTGAAAATACATATAACTACTAATAATTTCCCATTCAAACCTAGAGAGAAATAAATGCAGCATTTTGGAATTGTTCCAGTAGAAGTTAAAAGATCTTGTAAATAATCCATTATTTTAAAGATTTATTCGTTAACCACAGTTGGTCTAAATTCTGCTGGGAAGGCTATAGACACTTACCTGGTTAAATAACAAATTAGTTACTCAGAAGGAGGAGCCCTTAATGAAATATTAATATCAGGATTTAATTGCTGGTAACTTATGGTTAAAAGTTAACTCCCTAAATCTGAGAGTCATCATTGGCCTGTCAGACTTTGATTTCTGATGGAAGTGTGCCCTGGGATGCACCCTAGGATTGCCCTGTAATAGCTTCTGTGCTGGCTACCACATGTCCAATATGTGCAGTGAAAAAAGGGGAGGTATCTAATAGCCTTTGTTATCATATACTGTCAGAGCAGTAAATGACAAGTGTTAAGGAAATCTCCCAGCTACTGTAGATTACAAGGACATAGACTGTTCTGTTCAGAACCAGAATAAATTAGTCTGCCTGGAGAGAGTAACCCTGCTATAAAACTAGCAAAAATGGAGAGAGTAACCCTGCTACAAAACTAGCAAAAATGGAAGAAAGAAAAGGGGTGAGAGGAAGCAGAGAGGAATAAAAATGTCTCTAACTGAAGGGCTGGAAAACTCTCACAGTCTGGCATCCATGTGAGACACAAATGAAATTACAGCATGTTTTCTCTCCCCCTCTGGTGTCTTGTTTTGTTTTTTTGTTTTGTTTTGTTTTGTTTTGTTTTGCAGTCCACCCACTCCATTTCAGGTGTTTAAACTCCAGAGAGTCCCTGGTTCAATGCCTGGAAAAGCTGTCCAGAGATGCAATACAGTGCGTGGACTTCATTGTGTGTGACCACTCACTGCTGTGTGCAGACAAGAAATAAATCCTTACAAAGTATTCCATGTGCTGGTTGTACCCCTGCAGCCTTGTTTTCTACCTAGCAGTAGCTGTGTTCCTGCAGTGCTGTCTCAGCCACCCAACAGTCATGGTTTTGCCTCATCACTTTGATAGCAATTTGGGAAGGGCTGCTGGGTTGTATGATAGGCACTAATCCCAGAGCAGGAATAGCAGAACAGTAAGCAATGAACATGGAGACTTGGATGTGGGTTTACTGCTGCTGAAAAGGAAAGGACAGACGAAAGGGAGAAAGTATGTAGTGGATAGGAGAAAAAGGTATGGAAGGGATACCGGAGGCACAGCTGGTTTCTGGGCTGTTACTGATGTATTTACTAACACTGCGAGTCCTGCAAGCACTGGGAATGTGGGTAAACTATGCAAACCAACAAAAAGGATCAGTGTGAGAGACTGGGGAGTGACTGAGAAGCTGGTCTTGCATGCAAGTGATCACAATTACTATCATCCTCCAGTAATAAATTGAATTTTTCATAAAAATATTGTCAAATCCATGACTCTTGTATCTCTGTCTTGATATGGCTCATCAAGAGATTGGAATTTTCTGGTACCTAAATTTTGTGTGTACTTGTCTCCTTCCTGGCTAGCTTCTCTCCATACTCTACCCATCACTTTGTACCCAATACAGAACTGCTAAAGTTCTGCTACTTTTCTTTTAGAAGAGCAGCCACTAGAGGGAAGGATGCACACAGAGAAGTTCCCCTCAGCACCTCTGGTGCTTCCTCAATAAGTAAAAAAAAATCAGAATTTTACCCAGCGTTTGTGAGGTGGCCTGGTTTATCCTTTCAGATAAAATATATTGAATGAGGTTTTTTTTAGTATTGGAGTTTCACCATACATCCTGAAACACATCCAAAATTAAGGACCAGGAAAAAAAAATCATTGGCTAAATTACACAGAGGAGATTGGATTACCTGTTCAAACAGAGCTCTTAATTCTGCGTATAAATAGAATCCACAAATACAAGAGTACTGCGGTAGAAAATAAAGCCAGCCAACAGCCCCTAATAACCCCTAATTATTAGGAGTTTCAGTTAACATTTGGACAGCTTTGATCTTAATTCTTTTAAGTCTGAAGAGGCAGCACGACCAAGGTGGCCGGATTTACAATTACAGTGAGCACACACGCTGTTCCAACCCATGCTGGCTTCAGCTCAGTGATATCTGGCAGCTTGGATTGGGATCTTGCCCTGTTAAAATATAATTAGCTATCTGAATGGTGACTAATTTCCAGTTGAAGTTATTTATTTGTAACAATCCATTTGTTTTGACAGAAGTCTATGACAAGAAAAACAAATCAAGCCTTGTCATCATCGCTCACTTAGGAATTTTTTGTACCTGAAAGAAAACCTCCTAATATCCCATCCAAGTAACGAATTAACTTGCATGTTACCAGTAAATACAACAACAGAGATGTAGCTGTAAAGCAGACACCTCTTAAGGTAAGACTGAAATCCAGTGTTACTTTAAAAAAAAAAAAAAAAAAAAAAAAAAGAAAGAAGAAAAGCTTGATGGCATTATACTACATATGGACAGTTATGGTTGTATAAACCAGAATGGTTAATAGCTGTCTCAAGGACAGTGTTTTCAGATATCTTCAGCAGTGAGCTAATATTCTTTCCCAGTTTTAAAGTTGCCCTATGTAATATATAAAAGGGAGCCTAGAAGTCAAATACTGTGTTGCAGGCAGTCAATAAAAAGTAGCAGGTGACATTATCCACATTATCTTAATAAACTGTGTTGTTCTTCAAAATATACAAAACCCAGTATCTGTGGCGCCCAATGACCCTTCAAGGTAGACAGCTTTATATTCATTTGCTGCTGCAATGCCCACTTTGGTTAAGATTGTGTAACAGTTTCCCCTTTGACCTTCTGTTTGCAACTACCCATATCCATCAAAAATTCCCACTTCTGAGACTGAGGTTTGCCACAATTGTGAACCGCAGAAGGTGAATTTTTATTTCAATATTTTATCACAATCTTTTTGAACATTTCAAAACACCTGAAGGTACAGGGAAAAACACTAAGAATATTTTGGTTTATATTCTCTGGCCAGAAGTGAGATATGAAAGTAAAAATCACAACTATTTTTCTGTAAGGGAGTACATGATTCATCTTGGGAAGCAATCTGGTTTAATTTGATCAAATAAAATTATAGAACGTTGTGATATGAACATGCACAAATTATCACCTGGCAGTTAGGTACACACCTTGGAAAGCACATGCACTCTTTATGTGTCCATGCTACTGATGGATTTTATCCCCAGTGATGCCATCTTTCTCCTGCAACCACAAATGATCATGAGATAATTCCCTTGGCATGGTGGTGTTCTCCTCTGGCACCCGAGCCAGCCTGCCTGTGCCATTTTCTGTCCTTCCTCTGCTGTGTACGACCCGTGCTGGCAGGTGTGTGGCACACCAAGTCTCTGTGGCCTTTCTCATTCTTCAGGCTGTGCAACATCACAGATAATTTCTGCTGGACGGCACCTTAACAGTTCATCTGCTCCTGCTGTGCACTTTCTCACTGAACTCGGTCTTCTCTTTGAGATACCTTAATTGCTTGCTGTGGAAGCTGAAGGTGACACCACCAGCAAATCACCATAAATACACACAAGCCTCTCACAACAGCAAATCAGATAGTTGTAGATAGTGCACAGGATGGAGCAGCGAGAGCTGTTGTGCTCTAAGTCTCATTTTCACACATCTTCAGAGTTTTCACAGAATCCCCACAGATGCTTGGGAAGGCAAGTACCTTAAATTTATACGGGCATATAGAAATCCCTGAATTGCTTTTTTGCTGTTTATAGTTCATAAACTAATATAGCAGTGAACAAACTGCATTTTCAGAACTGTGAACACACTGCATTTCATATACGTTATCCAGTTATGGGCCAGACCTTGCATTTCTTACTCGAGAAGGATTAAATCAAGAGGCAAGTAGTCTGTGAAAAGGTGGTTTTGTACACAGCTAGCTAAACTCTTGATAAATTATTCTCTTGAAGGAAAAATAAAAGTTTCCAGTAGATTTCTCTGTACTCATTTTCAGAATAGCTTATGCTTGCCTCTCTTGGAGGCTTCCTTCATAGGTGAAGCTAAGGTGAAATGTCTAGTGAGATTGTTTCTAAGCATAATTTTCCTAAAACAGGACTAAGGCTTACTCACAGTGTAACGCAGGGCAGGTAATGTTGCTGCTGCTTATGATTTAAACTGCTTTGTGGCTAAACTATATTTTGATTTCTACAGATAATGGTTCAGTACCTCTGAGCTTTAAACTTGCTCCTCTAAGAGGTAAAAACCAGGTTATTTTGGTGTCACCATATTTTTTTTTTTTCTGGAATAAAATAAGCAACCCTCTTGTGATCTGAGTGGGATAGTAACCAGTCCTGAAGCGGTTCTTCAGACAGGTACGAGGATCGTTCCATTAATTTTTTTCCCTACGGATTATTTCCAAGTTGTTTGGTCAGTTCACACAATTTTCTCTATATCCACGAAAGTATTTCTTAAAAGCAAACATCAAACAAACAAGGAGTATTAGTTTCAGTCTAGTATCTACATCATCTATTACAGTTTGTTAATACCTTGACATTGTTCCCATTGTATCTGAATGACAATTGTCCTGTTGTAGCTCAATGACATTGATTAACAAGGCAGTTTGTAATTAGATGGGTAATGTAATTCCTGGCCCTCTGTAAACACCTGGATTTGCAAATGTGCACTCCTAGCTTGGGAGCTTTCTGCCACACATCACTAATTACGCCATGTTCTTATATATCAGTGCCTACATCCTCCTGCTGAGCATCTCTTCTTTGTTCCCAGTACAAGTCAGAGGCTGCTGTCAATACAGAGAAAATCAACATAACTGCCTAGCGCTGCATGTGACATCTAATGAAAATGAAGTAATGTCTAATTTGCATGGCTGGTGTTACTTTATTAAAGCCAGAGCTGCAGAAGCTGGCTGCTACAGTGCTAGACAAGCGTGCAAGACTGATAGGCTGTGGCAAAGACAGTGTCTGGCACAGGAAACTTTGCATCCCCCCCCCTTGCCTGCCTGCCCATCTCCTATGTGAAGAATAGGGTTTCTGCTAAAAGCGGCAGATTTGTTCATTTTTCCAGGCCTGTCTGTTCTTGTTCTTTCTGTTAAATTCATTCATCAAGAGTCCACAAAGCCGTCAAGGCGGCTGGGGGAGGAAGGCCCACCCTGCCTTCTCCCAGGGGGGATCACCACAAAACATCAAGGGCAACTTCCAGTTTAGGAGGGAAACTCCTCCTGGATTCAAATCAGCAAGCTACAAATGAAAAGCTCTATAGCAGAAGAGAATTTACTTCCTTCAGACAGGAGAAGTGTCTTAAAAGAGAAATATGTGAATATTTTTTTACATAAAAAAGATCCATGTATGTTGGAAGAACACACAGTCAAGCACTCAAAAAAAAAAAATAAATAAAAGGGCAGAGTTGTGCTCCTTCAGTTTCCATTTCCTGATGTCATTTTGCCAATACTGGCAAGGATGATAAATGCTCATTTTTGCTGAGTTTGTATTTGCTTTAGCCTTATTAGTACCCCTTAGAAATATTTAGAAATATTAATTTTATTTTTTAAAAATTAAAAATAAAATTAGACTCAGTTAAGAAGGTCAGCAGTAATAACACATTATAAATCATAAGCTTATGTCTTGAAGTAGAACATAACACACCTTCTAACAGGTTGTGGCTCCACCCATTCAGTTTTATCTCATTTTCTACTTCCCAGGAGAGTTTTTGTTTCTATTTTATTATGTCTCCGACTCCTTTCTGACCACTTTCCTTCCTCTAGAATAATTTTGCCACTCTGTTGGTTTCCAGACTGCTTCCCTGCTGAATGTCTAAAATAAAGCGCGGGGTATTTTGATCCTCCCTGAGGTGTGATGCCATTGGTTATGACTACACCCGTCCCCTCAGAGCCAGCCAGTGCCAACCCACGGGCAAACTCTGACACTTCACAGACTTCTGTCTGAGCAACTTCACAGACACGCATTTAACTTAGCAGGGCAGAAATATGAATAAAGTTTTATTTGTAGCAGTTTTCAGAGAGAGATCAATTTGGCAGGTAAAATCTTATGAATTACACAATTGGAACAGCGCAGTAAAATAAATGAAAGCCTTCACCAAAATTCATAATGCACTGGAGCCCAGTTTTGGATGATATTCGATTTCCTAGAGAGGATGCTACGAACTCCATATAAGTTTTTATCTCTGAATATAAGTTTAATTTTGCAAACAGATCTGCCAGTTAGAAAATTATTTTGTTCCATTGGTTTGTTTCTAATGGTTCATTGGTAAATCTCTTGTTTTGCTGTCCCGGGTTATGATTTTTTGTCAGCACATCCCGAACGAACCCTGTTCCCATGTCCAC